>NC_134373.1:20803000-20955000 GCF_035582795.1 Mycteria americana
TAAACACTTGTAGCATATTACTTCATGTCACATCAATACACGAGAGAATAAGAACATCCAGAGCTACCAAGATTTAAGCATCTCATGCTACCTTAGCAATTAAGATACAGCTTATTCTGATGCAAAAAAAAGTTATGTATAAATCCATAGAAGCAACTGTCCGATATGCTGCCTTTGGAAAGGACCACATCAAATAAGAAAAATCAGACAGCTGTTTCAATTCAAAACAAAAGCGCGAAAGAACTTACTGTCCTCATCAAATATGACACGTGTGCAGCGTGTATTTGGAGATGTGATGTCACAGCTGTACAACCCTCCTGTTCTGTTGGCTTGTTGGGATGGAAAGGCCTTTTCCCGAGGAGCTCCAACCAGCAATCTGCAAGGAAAGAGAAATATTTCAAGGGGTCTGCAAAGGTAATATTAGAAAAGAGGAAGGCAACAGAATCAGGAAGTGTTGTCACCATGTTGCTAGAGGTTTCACATGCAAACATTTGAAGACAGATGAAAAGCTACATCACAGCACTGTTCCTTAAAAAAAGAAGGGGGTGGGGGGCTGTAAAGCAGTAATAGTTCTGCAGTTATCAGACCCGCAACCCAGTAAGTTTATTGTTATTACTGCTATTATTGTTGCAAAGTTCACTGAGACTAGTTGATAAAAAAAAAAAAAAAAAAGTAGGTGTCTGGCAGTTTTGCAAAAAACGTCCTTCTATCAGGGAGTCCAGTGGGGTATTTTTTACCTTACTAGAAATTGTTGATAAGGGTGGGAAAAGTATCATTACTAAAATGACCGCAAACCCTCAAAATAGTGAATGCAAGTGCTTTCAGGCGGCCTCGTTTACGGCAGTCCCGTGCCACTGTTTGGCTGAATTTACAGGCACCTTAGTATCTCCGACCTGCGAAGCAAAGCAAGATCCCTCCTGGCCCAAGCAAGTGTTCACTGAACTACTCCAGGCTCCGTGCAAATATGCACTCCCCCTCTCCACTCCTGTGGCCAGATACTTTTGAAGCTGAAAATGTTTTTCTCCCATAAATCTCCCATCAAGAACTGGCCACTCCCACAAAGGACTTACTTCTATAAAAAGGCCACTCTAACGAGCCCTCCTTTGACACTGTTCTGGTATCCAAATGTGAATGAAGGTTCTTATTTTAAAAACTGAATAAAGCAAATTTTCTTCCTGTATCAACTGTCCCCCACAAGTATTATCACAAAATCACCAGTAGACATGTTTACTTGCAAAATAAGGGGTTTCAGCCAAAAAAATTCTTACATTGTCTAGTTTTCTTTGAAGTGTCACACACACAAAGCACAGCCACCTCTCAAGCTGCTAACTGAAACTAGTAACAACCAGTATGCAATCGTTTGTGGAAGAAACAAGAATCATCAGGCTCAGCTGAAAAACCGAGACCAAGAGAACAGTGTGTTGATAGGTGCAACACAGCCGGTACGATGGATGGATGCTGAACCAGACTCCATGTGCTTCCTCACCCTGGTACAAAACATCTGAAAGAAGAGATCCCTGACATTACAGTGTCAAGGAGGGCAAAGCTGGGACTATAGTTGGATCCACAAAGCTCAAAGAGGAACTCAGACCATCTTTAAGGCTTCAGCTATAGAGTTTTGCTCTTGAGAGAAAAGCTTTTACTGCATGCTTTATAGTGGCAGTGGGACAAAGCACACTGCTGTCCCTCAGAATGCTTTTCTTAATAAAAACAAGACTCACTTTTATTCATCTCTAACAGTTAAGACTGCATCAGTTAAGATCAATACATAATTTTAGTTATTAAGAAAACATTTATTCGATGTCACTAAAGTAATGAGACAAAATGAAATTGATGTATTATAAGAAAACACACTTTTTTTAAAAACAGAAAATTACATCTGTATAGCGAAACAGCCAAGTTTTCACCACTTTCATAGAAAGAAATTCTCCCGCAATCCATAATTTGCCCTCATGAAGGTAACCCCCTGAATGGTGAAACCTTCAGGTAAAATACTTGCTTTTGACTGACACACATATAAAATCAGGACACACAGTGGGTGGGGTTTGGTTTAAAGTGTTTCCTTCTTTTCCCCCTAGATATGTCTGGCATCTTTTTCAAAGATTTTTTCAGAAACGTAGCAGTCATCACAAGAGCTCATAATCTAAACAACCACGCTTTTACAAAGGCCATTAATAACTTCATTTTCTAATTTTGGCAACAGTGCATTTAACGCTAATCTCTCAGAGTAATTCTTTTGCAAAGCATCTGTTTCTGAGCTATTCCTAACATGGGAATAGATACATTTTCTCCTCGGTTCTCTTATCCCCCAGGGAAAGACAGATGAGATTTTTTTTTTTTTTTTTTACATTAACAGCCATAACTTTAAGAAAGTAGAGACACAGATTTCCTAAATTACAGAAATTTTTATTATTTCTACTTTTTCATTCAAAGCTTGGGGGGGTAAAAATGGTGTATGGAATCTCACACAGAAATTTGATCAGAAACCTTTTGTTTCAACATTGTGAACACAACTAAAAGCCTCTGGAATTGAAATACTTAATTTGGTTTAATTCACCCATCTGCATACTACTGACAGCACTGGTGCTAGATCAAGAAAATTACAACCCTGTTCTTTTCTATAGCTAGACTATATCCTCTCCCTAGCTAAATGATACCTTTTTACAACATACCATGATGTGACCATAATCTTGATTGCAATTCAGCCGGAGGGAAGACCTACTGAGGCATCAGGGAATAAACAGCGTAGCCAACAGAAGATAAAGTGGAAAGATGTGCCACCTGACATAAAATGCCCCAAACATTCAATGGCATCTCAAACAGACACCCGTTAAGATCAGTAGATGAAAAATGCAACTGTTCAGCCTTCTTAAAAAAAAGCATCAGTCCAACATGATCTCAAAGGAAACAGGCGACCTTAGATTTTTCCCAGCACCCATACCCCCTTGTCCAAATCTTGCATAATTTATTTTCCCCTAATTTTGCCCAAGTTATTTTCCACTGTAAACAAAGTATTTCAAAGCAGACTTATTTAAAACCCTCCAGACTTCAAAGACCTTTTGTCAGGAATCCTGTCCCTAGTCTTCAAGGCTCATCAAACATAAAAATCTTGAATCCTGTTAGGTATATCACTGCAAGTCCTTATTCACAACACAGTTCAACAGCAGCACACACTATAACAGCAGCACACACTATGAACAGGCACTTGCAAAGGATTAGATCAGTTCAGGTAGATACTATGGTAAATACTGAAATGTATTTTCAAGTAGCAGCCAAAGATGTATTAAAAAGTGGTGTAACTCCTTTGTGCTTCTTCACTATTTATCTTCCCCAAAGACCACAGCAGAGAAAACTAAACCTATGCTTCCAGGTTCTGCAAGACAGATTACTAAAGATGATGAGGATTATAAACGTTATGAGGATTATCAACATTATTAGGAATGTAAGTACGAAAGTCACGTGCATCTAATCTTTGGCTGAATAAATCAAGCAAAACATAAAAATCCCTTGTCAAGCACATTGTGACTTGTGATCAACAGAGCTGCTCTTCACCTTGCCTACTGCTCAAGAGGTATGTTGGAAAAATCAGAATTCTATTACAGAAACCAGATTACTTCATTTAAAAATAAAAGCGTGCATGAAACTAAGGAAATATGACATGGCCCATGCACCAGTGTGAATTTCAGCATGACTGCAGCAGTTCAAATGAATCAGCTTGTACACTGAGCTGTGCTACGTGCTCAGCAGAGTCCTTCCAGACTGCAGACACATTCCAGTCATTACTGTATGGTTACTTATTCAGCTGTGTTTTAATAAAAGAATTTTAATCAAGTTTGAGCTCATTATGCTGAAAACGGGTTAGGTTTTTCTGCAGCTATGTATGTTCCATTTTAGCTTTCCCAGTGGCAAGCAAAACCTCTTTCTGCAAAAGGAAAGAGGTAAGGGAGGGTGAGGAGGTGCTCTCCTAGCTATCGCTCTCTCCTTACACTGGCACATGAAACACTGAGATTAAAACCAAAGAACTTCCTCTGCAAACGAAGACTGACAAAAATAAGTTCTTAATTTCTCTCCCCCCATGATCACAGTAGGATTCATTTTATTCACTAGGACTTCTCCCGGAAGGTATACGAAGGCTACAGTCACTACTTTCAATTCAGGTCTGAATGCCCAAAGTCAGGCTCCAGAATCCATATTTAGATACCAAAATAACGTCCCAACTGTCAAGACTGCAGAGTCAAAGATGAAAACCCCAGAGACTCCAACACGTGGACATTTTACAGATTTTCTATCCCATGGCAAGTTTGACATTACTATGCAGAGAACAGAAGCTCAGCCATACAATACACTGAACATAAACATGTCTAGAGCATCAGTTCCTTTTGGAGCCTTAGCTTTTTATGATTTACGATGACTTAGTATCAAATGCTTACCATATGAGCTAAAAGTCAGACACAAAAAAACCTACTATTCCTCATGTAAATTACAGAATCAGATGCTTCGTACTACTTGAATCCTGATTTTCCCCATTCATCTTGCTTAAATATATACTATAAACTTATTAGGCTTTCCCTGAGCCAATCACACTGCACAGGTGTTAAATGAACTCCTATTAATAGTTCGTTACATAACATTTCTATAGATTAAAAGAAGTGTCTATCAAGTGACAATGTTGGAAAAAAAATCAGAATTCTCTCATACCCTGGCACAAAGCTACAATGCTCTTTAGCTCCAGTTATACCCCATAATTAAAACATGTGCCTTCCAATTTCAAACTAAAACTTTAATTTCAGACCAAATAAATCAGTCCTGTTGCTCTATTGGTTAGAATTAGATTAATTATTGCTTTCTCTTAATTACTTCTTGGAGATATGTGATAATGACTGAAGTCCCACTGCCAATTATGAGCATCTGCTGGCTTCCAGGGCCAGATTTACTCTCTTACAACCCCAGACTCATGGCCAAACTTGAGATAATCCTATAGGATTAGAGCTCCAGGATTGGCATGTAATGCCAGTTTAACTAATTGACCTCACTGAGACGCAATTTTGGCTCAGGTGGATGGTGCCTGCATTGCGCAGACGCCGGTGACCCCAGCTGTACCTGCACGTGCGAGGTGCAGCCACAATGTGCAACAAGGATGGGCACGAGCCCCCCTCACAAGAGAGGGACCAGCGCAGCACCACGTCCCCCTGCGTAACCCTAGGGCACAGCTACCTCACTGCAATATTACATTACACCTGAACAAAACAGCTGAGGCAAGAAAAACTCCATTTCATCAGTTACGCTGAGCACTACTCAAGCCCCAGAAAAGGCATCAAGACACCTTACTGATTTGATCTAGAGCCAAACCCCTTCGGATAACTGTATGACGAAAACATACTTTATAAACCCACACATTTCAAAGAAGTGAAAGGAGGTGGGAACTCACTGCCGCGGCCAGGCAGGCACCAGGCCTCAGTTTGTTGGCTGCTGTTGACCAGTATTCAGCAAGAACAGTCGGGTGAACATCACGATGAAAGGCTGTAACTTAATTTAATCAGAAGTAGCCCATCAGAGTTATTAAAATCCAAAGCAAAATACACCAGAAGTAACTTCCCATTTTAACAGATGTTACAGAGCACTAAGCAGTGGGGTGAAGATTTTAAAACCCTTCCTGCTTTCATCGGTAATTCTTGAGAAGTTTAGTAGGTGGCTGGTACTCCTTCTCGACTAATAAAAACAACAGTGGGAACTGGGAGTAGTTTCTGCTCACAGGTATCTGAACTCCCTCCAATATTGCTCATGAAACTACCCTGGTCCCTTCCAAAAGGAAAGCTGCAGTTAAGATGAGAAAACCATAACAAAGGAAATCCAGAAAACCTCCAAGCTCCTGGAAGTGTTCCCTCACTCTGCAGTGAAATTCTTTTCCTCACTTACAGCCTGGAACTGTTTAAGGACAACGTATGACTTCCCCAATGTTCGACTTCCCCAACGTAATTCAGAGAAGAAAAATTGTCAGCGATTCATTACAGTTCTATCTTGGAATAAACACTTACTCAAAAGAAATCAAGTCACAGGAGGGAGAACATCTTCAACATTTTTTGAAAGCAAATCCTGTTCATCAAAGTAAGAGGCTTCCATTGAGTAAATTACATTTTGATTTAAACAAATAAAAAAAATACCACAGTCTGCACTAAGCTCAGATACTCTGCTATCTCCCAAAGCTTTCTTCATTCCTTAAATTCTTTCCTTTTCTGTGGTATCTTCTACCCCAAACATCTTTGCCATCCTTTCTTTAAAAGTAACAGCAACTCATCAATAGTGCCAGCTCTGAGCTTTAACAGACTGGAGTAGAAATCACTGAAAGTGTTTCCTGGGTAACAAACCATTAGCCATTTCCACATATAAGCGGAATAAAATAGTCAGTGGTGTAAGTAATTTCCAATTTTGCAACCTTCATTGAGCACAAACGTCCAATTTAAGGTTGCTGTTCTCAGATAACAATGCTGCTGCTGCAGACTTTGCGCTTCACTGTGTTTTCAGAAAGACTCCATACACACAAGGGGGGCAAATTTGGAAAGTGATGGAGCTAAACGCTGTGAAACTTCTTCCATCCCTGACTAGACAGATAGACTCCTGCATCCTTTTCCTCTCACACTCCCAGTACTTGCTTGCAAAGAGTTTCCCTGGATTGAACAAAATGAAGAAATTACAGTAACTACCACCAACTCATATTTAGATTAAATTTTACTACCAAATCACCAGTCACAGTCACTAGTTGTGTACGAAATGTTTAAAACCTCCAGGCAGAGACCCCTGATCTCAATGTGAACATCTAGAGCCCTCCACTGAAGACGTATTTTCATCAGTCCTCTGCACTGGTTTGGTCTCCACAGTTTTTTGACTTGATGAAAGGGGAGGATGGGAACATCTTAACCCCCACAATATTTCAACATACCTAAAGTCAGTCAATGGGACAGACACTGTGTTTGAATACCGGTGGCACCTTCTCTGCTTTGTGCCTGGATCTGGCTTCTAGCAACAGAAACAAGTCACAGGACAGGAGCACCACGGACTAATTAGCACAGAGACTGTCCCTCCATACACGCGGGCTGCTCATGGGAACTGGAGCTGAACCACGGGACTGGGCTTCTTCAAAAAAACCCCTCTCCTGGCAAAATACAGCCAGTAACTGTGTCAGCGGGGAACTTGTTTGTGATGCTTTTTACAGAGATACCCATCACTGGCAGTGTGTTATTAATAGCTATTTTAAGTGACTGACGATTCTCCTAATCTGCTACTCCACAGTTACATTTTTCCAACTACCAATGCAAAGCCGTGGCCAAGTACACCATTAATCTCTGTTGCCCGGAGGCTTGGCACTTGAAGGATTGCAATTTTCATTTTATTCATTCAGCCTTTTTTAGGAAGCAGATTATGATAGAGGCTGGGAAAAGAAGCCAAAAGCAGCATAAGGATGAGGGCAAGCTACTACAAAGCAAAAATGAAACTACAAAGATACCTGTTGTTCTAGAAAGGCCACTTATTATTGATTTTCTGAAAGTCACATGGAAAAATAAACCCTTTCCCCTCACAGTCCAGAGCTCAGGCTGTATGGATTTGACATAGATTTTGCAGATCTCATTTTCATTGGTAGAAAGCATTTTTCCTACAAGAAACAGTCCAGTCTGCTCCAAATCCCGTTTCAAAATACAGTTCTCCATTTCAGACACCACTCTCTGGCTTTAACCAGGAGATACCTCACATTCTTCATACTGTCAAATAGCAAGTGAAACATGTATAATACTTACAGTTTTAATTTCTCCCTTACAAGCTATGCATTTCTTCAGATTTAAAAGAAATAACACCACCTGTGCCAGGAACAGACCTGAGCATGAAGTGATACCGTAAAACATGCATTAGACAGTTTTGTAATTAATCTATGATAAACCTATGGAAGAAATAACGTTAAAGGGATTTTCACTCAGATTTTCTAACGCGGCAGTGCCTTTACTGCATGAAATCCTCTTATAACGACATGGGGTTTAACTGAAGAAGCGACAAGCGCACCATTTCCACAAACAAAACCGGGGAGCCGAGGCCCTGGCACGTCCAGCCCAGCCCCTGCCCACAGCCGCCTCGTCTGCGTTCGGCTCACCGAAACCACGCGAGCCCCCCCGCAGCCAGCGGGCACGGCCCAGCCACGCTGCGCTGCAGGCAGCGACGCGCGCTAAGGCGCAGGGCCCGACGGCAGCAGGGCGAGCGAGCAGGGGCACCCGCAATGAGGCAGGGCCGACCCAGCAGTCCCCAGCTACCTGCGAGCACAGAAAGAGCCAACGGTCCGTCCCTGCCGCCCCCGCACCGCAGTCTTGCTCTCATGCCAACAGCCCCCGGGCACCAGCGCCCTGGCCCACCTCCTCACCCAGCGCTGCCCCGGCTCCTGCGGCAACACAGGCTGGTAAAGAAGCGGCTGCTGCCGCTGCCATACAAAGCGGTGAGTTAGTGCTGCCGTCAGTGTTTTGTGGCCGTGCTCACTCTACAGGCTCAAGTAAGCAAGTGCACGACAGAAATCGGGAATTACTGTCTTCTGCGCCTGGGCTGCTGGCCATTCATGCCACAGAAAACCTCTGAATTCAGATTTAAACTTCTCTGTATTTGCAGAGCTTGCCTTTGTACCTGCCCTACACGTGCCATCTCCGTTTGAACTTCATGAAAAATGAAAGGAGTATCACATCATCTACTAGGTACACGTTTTAGAAAACGAACATGGAAGTATGGAAACAGTTGCTCAGACTTCCCCCCCCCGCCCCCAAAAGCAATCTGAAAGCGCAGTGCTCCACTCAGTATTTGAAGCACTACTTGTTAGAGAGGCAACAACCATAACAGGCAAATACTGTTCATCAACACGCCAAAAGACATTTAAAAAAAAACCTGCAGTTTAAAAAAAAAACAGGAGTTTTAATACAGCACAGAACAAGTATTTGGGTTGAAATGGCATTCCTCTATTTCCTTCAGGGAAGGAAGTAGATCAATTTCATTTATGACCATGATTAAAGTATTAAAAGGCATGAAAGAAGTACAGTAAGAGGGACGGACATTTCACACGAGAATCAACGGGCAATATAACATGCTACAGCTACTAATCCCACAGCCCTGCAGTATTTGAAGAGCAACTGCTCCCCAAGCTAACCCAAGCTGTGGTTCCTTCACCTATACATACAATCTACAAGACTCCTGCTGCTCCTTCTCTTCCAGACTTACCACCTTCCCCCTCTGAATTGTAGGGAGGAAAAACAAGACGGGTAGAAACCTCTTGCACTAGGTACACAACCACAGAAACGGTAATATGCAACTTGGCAGATTCACCATCGGAACAAAAGAAGTTCATCACATTCAGCTAAAACACACCAACCAGAGCCCCAGTGGGAAGCTCACCCACCCGCACCAGACCAACGCTGGTACTCTGAGCTAAGCTGTGCCCTCCCAGCTGCCAACATAAGCCCATGGACCATAGAGAGGCACCCTGCGGGAGCGGGCTAAAGAGCTCTGCCTGCGTAGAAAAGGCACGTACCTTCCCGATACATAATCCCTAATAAACATTTCAGAGAACGAGTACACAAATAGCCAGCAAACACACGTTTCAACAGCAACGCTAAAGCACAGATTTCAATTTATGCCTTCAGTCTTAAAACCATCAAAGCCCTGGGTTAAATGTCTATAACAGGATCCACAGTTTGAGTAAGGCTTTTCTTCAGGCCATGAACTTAATCACAAAAGCAGACGTGTCACCGGGTGCATGTACTGACACATAGTCCCCCCACTCCTTCAAATTAACTGAAAACACAGGCATTCAAATCACTTGGAAGAACATCACTCCAATAAGGTATTTTGTAAGAGAACCAAGTCGTACAAATGTCCATGCAGTCGGGACACTTAAGGAGCCTTTTTTTATGTTCCATGCAGATACTAAAACACTGACCAAATAGATCAACAGAAATAAATCATATATTCACATGGAACTTCTCCATATACATATTTGTGGAAGAAGCAGCAATTATGTTTTACTATGAGTTGGAATGTACAAACTCTGAGAATTTCAACAAGCTTGCAAAACCTAAGAACAAGATTTTTCTGTTTGCAAAATAACTTCTATTTGAGACTACGCCAAGAAACCCACTGCATTCTCTTCCGCTATATACTGCTCCCCCTCCACATGCACACACGCTTAATTTTTATATGCCTCCCCTCACACATACTTTTTTTCCATCTTTCACCACTCCCCACATTCTCACTTGAGCAGAACCTGGAATTAATTATTTGTTTTCAAGTATTTTTAACACCTTGTGTTCCTGCAGGCTCAAAGTTGTGCAAACTATTGCAGCTATTACTACGACTGGATCTGACATGACAGCAACAAAGTATTCTTCCACTACATGCAAGAATATAGCTTGACCTAGAAGAGAGAAGAAACCTACCTCTTCAAGCAATATTCTGGCGCCACACTACGTAATTATCAAATATTTATCTAGCAGAAAAATAAGTTGAGTGGATGAAAAGTTTACAGGGATTTGCACAATTATGCCATATTTTTAGTAGCAGCTACAAGAGTTGGCTATATAAGAAAAAATATACTAAATTTATTTTAGCATCTTTGGCCAAGAAAATAACGTCATTTTCACTTAAGGTTTGTTTCACACTAAAGAAACATGGATAATTAAGTATGAGCCGTGACCTCTTTTCACACACTCTGCTAGACACGGCTGAAGGCTAAAAGCCAGCAGATCTAACCACTATGCAGCTTCAGCAGCACCAATGACAAAGTGCAAAGCTACCCAATCTTTACAATTCCCATACAAGAGCAATGCGAAAAGAGCTGTGAGAAAAGAGGGACGCAGAAAATGCAACTAGAAACGATGATAATGTGCTTGCTATCAGCAACAGCTGGTTGCCACTTTTGAGCACTTCCCGGATAAACATGCATTTCCCTCAGACCTTTGACCCACGCATGTGCTGCTGAGCAAACAACCTCGGGCACTACAGGGGTGAGTTGTTCCCAGCATATCTGCAACCTTGTTTTGCTTGGTTTTTTAAAGATACATTTTCTAGACCTATTTTTGAGGAGGGTATCAATGCCAGCTGAAGCAGGCAGAAGCTAAGCACATTTAGCTCCATTTGAAAAATTGCCTTTGTCATCTTCACTAAAAAGGAAACGACGCTCAGTCTCTGGAAGAAAGTCTGCCATTCCTATGGACACTATCAGCAGACTCTATTAACAACAGTGCTGATCATTCCTATTTGCTGTTCCTTGCTTCTGACAAACTCCTTGAAAACAGACAACAAACGCAAAGAAGAATACAGCTGAAAAGTAACCTAGAAGCTCGACAGCTGACAGTGAAATCCAGTGCAGGATCCACATGTGTTACCCTGGAGGGACCCATGCTGTAGACAGCATCTAGACAGTGAGCATCCCACAAACCCCTCTCGCTTCTGTTCTTGATCCTGCAGAACTTCTCACTTCCAGTCAAAACATCCTCACATTAGTACAACTGCTTAGGAAATCAATATTAGGAAATTACGTATTTTTAGATGCAGTTCTGTAAGAGGAAACGAGAAAAACAGCCAACACTCCAACAGAGCCAAAAACAGTCAGCCCATACCAGCAAATGCTCCAAAAACCACAATGCAGGAACCAGTACTTTTTACCTTTTACTATCATTTTGATACTAAATCTGATCTCAGGTACTTCACAGCAGAATACATCTGGCCTGTTCTTTAAACCAAAACAACATAACTGCAATTCTCTTTTTCAAAGCATTAGTTAGGGAATTCTCAAAATAGTTTTAGAACACGTGATACTTTTGATACCTTAAACCCAAGGGAAGTGCATCTTACCATGAATATAGTACATCTGATGCTAAAGTTGTGAAGGAAGCTTTATAAACCTATGGTTCAGTTCACTTACTTTTAATATACTGAATAATTCCCTTAAAAATGGAAGTGAGACTTTTTTTCCACATTCACATTTGCTTTCCCAGGCTATATTCTTCTGCCTTTATTTCAAAGCAGCAACTTGCTTATATATCTCTCAATCAACAATATCCAATACTAATAAATTAATTATTCAATGTTTTCCAGACCATTTTGTATACTTCTTTCTTCAAATATTCCTGTGCCTCTTACTGTACCTACCCTTGCTAAATACCGCTATGAGGTATTAATTTTCTAGCTAACATTTCACAGTACAGACCACCATCTGCTCATTCAATAATATGGATTTTTGCTTACTTGTTTTTAAATACCCATTTGCCCGATACCCTAATCTCAGCCTTGTTCTTTCTGCAGAATATGTCCCCAAAACATGGCATTTTTACAGTTATGGCTAGAATGATTCATCCGGCCCCAGGCTGGTTCTGAAACATTTAAACAACAGCTGATTTTAAACAGCAGTTCTTCTGAAATGAATGAGGTATCTCCTATGAAAACTTATCAGACTGCATTCCTTACAAAACTGACAGTTGCTCTGTCACACGTGGAAAGGGTTTTGGGTAGAGTTTCACAGAGGAGAAAAGAATGGCTCACACTGACTGGTGAATAATTTACTGCTGTAACATGCCAGGCAACCCAATATACTAATTTGGGAAATGTTCTGTTTTATTTTGTGGAGAATCCAGACAGCAACAAATTAGATCAGTAAACCATTCTTCTCTGCTTGTTATCCTTCAAGAAAAAGCATTTATGAGAAGCCAACCTACCTACCCTGCTTCTGTGTAAGTTTTTCTTTGTTATTTACAAATATTATCAGCATTAGTAACATATACTACACAAAAAATTGCACTCATCTTAGCTAGCACTGCAACAGTGATTTTGTGCTCCTCTGCGTTCCTATTTTACAGTTAAAGAAATAATATCACTATAAATTACATTGAGATTTTTGGATGAAAGAGCCTATACAACTGCAGAATATTTATTAAAGGGCAGTCAATGGTAAAGAGACTTCTCTGAAACTTAAATAAAAATTGTTTAATTAAATAAAAATACTTAATTTGACAGTCATACCACAAAGATTTACATTTGTCTTGCACAGTTACAGATTGGATCCATCAAATAGCCTAGGTGCAGACTGATGGGGTTAGCCAGTATTTCTGAAGAAGATACAACACAGACTATTTATTATTTCCTGCCATGGTACAAGACATTTTTCTACTAGATTGTAACAAAAAAAGGGATGAATTAGGACTCACTACACAGGTGAATGGTATTTTTTAAGAGTAGACAATGCAGTACATACAACTCCACATCTGGATGAAGACGGATCCATACCTGATGGCAGGGCTGCCTTATGGTTTATTCTTAAAAGTATATGCCAGCTTAAAGAGTCTTATTCACGACCGAGGTAGCCAGCACAAGAGTGAAATTGATACAGAAATTGTGTCAGAACTATTACTGGGAGTCATGCTACAGCTGTGCCTCTGTGCCCAACACTACCAGTACATCTCATCTCTCTGTACGTCTGTTTGAAACTTCTTTGCTGCTCTCAAGACATGAAAACAGAAACCAAAGGAAAAATATGTCCTAAAATAAAAATGCTAAATTTTAAGATTCCAGCTCATTGATAATTTAATGATATAAGTGCTCCCTTTAATGTCCCTGTTGCAGAAGGACTCCTGGAACATCTGTCCCAAATCCTGTTGCTTTGGAACAGAGCAGCACACAGAAAGCAGGCCTCGTGTTATGCATGCTACATTCTTCAGATACTTAAATATTTCACTCTACACCCCTGCATCTTGATCAGTATTCTCTCTGTCTCCCTCACTTTCTACCCTTCTGTAGCTGACAGGGTCACATTTTAAGTCCAAAGAGCACCATGAAGTTTCTTGTGCCAGTCAGTCCGTAAGACCGGGTCAGCAATGTGCATCAAGCAGCTGTCTGCCAGCTGAAGCTTTCAGGATGCCAGCGCCACAGAGCGCCTCGATTCTTCGCTCAGCTCCAGCCCACACAGCTGAGAACCGGGGCAGAGCATGCACGCAGCACACACACCCCAGTCAGCACCCCAGCACCCCACCTCTCATTGCATGAAGGGAACTGCAGCTCACTCCCACCTCACGTTTTAGATGGTAAGCGATTATGCTCTTTAGACACATTTTAGCCCATCCAACTTACAACTACAGTTCTCAAACCAACCTATACATCAGACTAAGAGGGTATAGGATGACTTCTCCCCCCCCCTAATATTTAGAGCAAACACTGTTAAGGACTACAACTCTTTTCACAGTGGAATACCTCATGGACAGCTTCATTGAAGGCTTTATGTCAGACATGCACACAGACATGTCTACTTTGCCCATCTGTGTGTGTCTACATCAGCTGAGTTTGAAAAGCAAGAGAATAGCTGCTGGTCTTTCCAACTGTGAGCCCTCCCCCCAACACTGTTCTGCCCAGCCTTCCAGCACCATTAAGGAGAGTGGACCCACAGCCCCTGCTCAAGAATACAACAACTTGTGAAGGAGAATGTTTTCCTTTGTTCTTAACTCATACGTTGTGCAGTTCATTAGTTTTCATTCACTTTAGTAAAGAGGAAAGCCTTTCTCCTCCTTCCTGAGATCAAGGTCTGTCCTTGCCTGCATTGTGTTAATTTTGTTCCATTACACTATTTTAACCTTGCTAGTTTTAGAGGATGCAAGATTAAGTTTTTGATCTGTTTTCCAAGACATGTCTAATATTGGCTGCAATAGAGCTCGCTGAGCAAGCATATGCTGTGTTCATCAGGGTTGATTTATATCCTAATATTATTTAGTAAGAACTACCTAGTATAAATTCCATCCTTTTAGAAAGGGATGAGTACAACAGACTTGGACGAGAGGAACTTAAAGCAATTTTTGTTAATTGAGCCATCACTTATATTTTAATGCTCTTGGAATGGCTTGGCAGGTCCGTGCTTTACAGAGTAACAGCTTACAGAACACCCTTCCCTTTCCAAACACACAGCCTGAAGAGAGAGGAATTTGTGCCTCCGCAAATTTCCATTCATACCTACTGAGACATTTAAAAATAAGAAAGCATAAGCCAAAACGCTTCTAAACCTGTCATCACCTCTACCCTGTAAATGTTATGCTCTAGCAACCCCACCAAAGACATGGTACCTCTTACATTAGAAACTGATTCATCTATCAGGCTCAGCATAGATAAAAATAAAAAGCTATGAAACCAAGGAGTTGCATCAGGTACAAGCATCCTCCAGTAAGAGCGTAACAATTTTGTGAGCTGTAATTGAAGCTGATAGCCTAGGCTGTTTCTCAAAGCTGGAGTCTGCACACGAGGCCATTCATCACCACTGCTGACAAAAGGCATATACTACAGTCTTTACTTGTGGAAGGTTCCCACTAGCACAGCAATGAATTTTGTTAATTCTTACTAACACCAGTGTAACAAAAATAACACCTCTACCACAGGGTTACTTAAGATTCTTATTGCGCTTACAGGTGACCATAGAAAAAAAATGTTGTCTGAAAAGTATATGACCTCTTGAAAAACAAGTTTCTCAAGGGGATGGAGGACAGCGGTAAGAGGTTTGCCACTTACCATGTGGGAAGGCTGGCTTTACACTATGAACGTCTGTCACAGCAGTTAACACTGCAGTGAGGTTGAAGCTAACAACAGAGGACTGTACTGTACCATATCTTTCCTGACATAGCCTTTTTAGAGCCACCTGGACTAAACTGTCCTGGTAGAAGCACATTTTTGCTGTACGACCTGTGACTTCACTAGTACTTTGCAGGGTCTACTCTTTTTCTACATTGACAGGAGTGGTTACACTAGTGCAACTTCCTAGTGTATATCAGCTCAATGCTCCATTTCATCCTTCTTGCCTTAGTAGAGTTCTGCAGGACTGAGTGCATAATTCTTTCCTGTTCCTTTGAGGAAAACAACAACAACAAAGACAGACGTTGACTTCTTCTTTTCCACCTGCAAGAACAGGAGTCAGATAATGACAATTATATGATAGAGTTTCCAATCTTTTGTATACCTGACCTGTAAACCCGTCAGCTGTGTCTCTGCCACAGACAACCCACAGCAAAACTCAAACTCAGCACCAGGAAAAAGCTTGCCTTCTGCAGTTTGACTCCACCTATAGCAATTCCACATTTCTTCGCCCTTATGCAATGTAAATTTATCTTCTCACTTATTTCACCCATGATATTAATATGATGGATCTTCTTTTTAAAACTCTTTCCCTTACCACCACAGGGAAACTTTTAAAACTACTCCTCCCTCCTCCTTCCCAACTTCATTTGATCCTGCCCTTTGCCACAGGACATCTGTCTCCAACATAGACAAACTCCTCTACTACCACTAATTAAGACAGTAATCATGCCAAGCAGGTTATCCAAGAATAGGTTGCATAGACAAAAACAGAGGCACACTCAAGAAAAAAAAAAAATACTAAGTGCAATGAGACAGTACGGACACAGTCTTTAGAAAAAAAAAACCTCACCAAGGAAAATTAATAATAAATCCTTTTTTTTTAATTGACAGAAGCACCAAAGACCAGCATTATTAAAGCATTTAAATCCTGAAGATGTAAATATGCACTGTTATTAATTCAGTCCACCTGAAACTTGAATTACACTACACCACCTCTGCAAGCAGAAATTGTCATTTGCCACTGCAGACCAGCATAATCCAGCTCTTTTGTTGCTGGAGCAAAGTGTCTATGAGCACAAGCCCTCAGTCAACACAGAAGTACTGGCTAAATGCCACTGAGGATTCACTGCAGCAGCACAGCAATGTCAGCAGCCCTGCTGACCAAAGGCAACTTTGTTATGTATTGGTATAACAGCTCACAGTAGAGATAAGCAGTATCAGCAAAACCTGTCACAAGTAAAAATTTCAATAAGATACTGCAATTTTTAGGATTTTACAGCTGCTAATGGTCAGTACAGTCTTGACATAAAGTGCCTATCCACAGCTTTCAACCACACAGCTTTTCAGCTGATGAGGTCTTGAATGTTGATTACTATAATCTCATCCTTTTTTGCCTTAAACAGTAATAAGAAGCCTACATAAATTCAGCTCCATACCTCTACGGAAAATATAACAATTATTTGCAAGTAAAGTTAGACACAAATTTAGGTATTCTTGGGGCTTGTGTTCTAATTCAAGATATTTGCTTAAATCATTGTGAATTATAACCAAAAAGGACTGGAACAGACCTGCTGGACATCTTACATGGAGTATGTATACGTACATATCATTTACATATATATATATTCTATATCATAAAATTACACATATGTGACTACACTCACTATATATATACTGAGTCGCTAGTAATAATATATTTATTATAACAGTAACATATTTGTAATATATAGTAGCTAATACATACATAGCAAGTGTAGTCCCCATTTACAGATGCTAGATACGCTCACGTTCTCCATCACAAGACTACTTACACTTTAACCACGTTACTCCTATAGCTATGCTGTCCCTGAGCCTCGGGCCCCTCCAAGTTACAAACCTTCTTCCAGTTTGCAGACAAAACACGCTGCTGTTATGCCACCACCCCCCTCGCAGAACCAGAACTCCCTTATTTTCGTCATATTGACAGATTAAAACCAGAACAATCTTATACAGGGCAACAAGCCCAGCTCTCTTAGAGCTCCATTAGCCCTTTCCTGCTACCTGATTCACTGTGCCTGATAGCGAATCAGAACTGTACACAGAAATCCAGGCAGGCTGCCCTTAGTACCTCCAACGTTAATGCTCCCCTGATGCACATTAAGATTGCATTTGGCTTTCACACCCACACGCTATTAGCAGTCCACTTTCAGTCACTGTGAATTAATAAAGTTTTTCTCCTCTCAAACTGACAAACTTTCCGACTTTTCTCACCCAAAGATATTCACAAAAAACAAAATCCTGTTACTAGTCCGTAGCCTTATACTCAGTACCATTTACAGCTAAAGTCAAAGCAGCTCTTGACCAGTCATCTACCCATACTGTTGGGAGTTAAGTAAGTCCTCATTAGCAAACATGGCACTAGTAGCTAACACTAATAAATGAAAAGATTGCCATTCAAAGCTAATATATAATCCATAGTAACCTGTGACTAAGAAAAAAGGTGATCAAAAGCAAATACCATGTCTCATTAAAGGCTATTTCAGCCGTACCTTTTATTTATCACACTTCCTAGACATTCTCCACCCTCATCTTTACAGAGGATTTTCATAACGTTTAATACTGAATTATCTGGCATTGAGGAAGAAGGAACCATTTCACTTAAGTGAGGCAAGAGAAAAATTGCACATCCTTTAGTTTGTTTTACCAAGCCTTGCTCCAAGCCACAGACTAAAACAGCCCTTGAATAGAATTCATGTATTTCACCTTCTCTCATTTGCCTTTTTTTCCAAAGATTGACTGATCTTGCACGTGTCTGTTGCAACACATTTCTAATTTTGTAAAACTGGAGGGGCAGGGGGGTGCTCGGGTTGGCAGGTTTTTTTGGAATGGGGGTCCCTGCCAGATGAGAACACAAGTATCACTTTTAATGAAGTTTCAATGATGAAATGGGGTTTGTGTATTTTTGGCAACTACTTAACAGTGTTCACACTCAAACTGTAACTGAGCTTTGAAGTTAGCATCCATTCGAGAAGAAGAGGTAAAATAAGTACTTCTGTCTAAGACATAGCTGCACATAAAACCACTTTTGCAGTAGTGTTGTGGTTTAGCCCTACTCGGCAATTAAGTACCACAGAGCCGCTCGCTCACTCTCCCCCCCGGTGGGATGGGGGAGAGAATCAAAAGAGTAAAAGTGAGGAAACTCGTGGGTTGAGATAAAGCCAGTTCAATAGGTAAAGCAAAAGCCACACACGCAAGCAAAGCAAAACAAGGAATTCATTCACTCCTTCCCATGGGCAGGCAGGTGTTCAGCCATCTCCAGGAAAGCAGGGCTCCATCACATGTAACAGTTACTTGGGAAGACAAACGCCATCACTCCGAACATCCGCCCTTCCTTCTTCTTCCCCAGCTTTACATGCTGAGCATGACGTCATATGGTATGGAATAGCCCTTTGGCCAGTTGGGGTCAGCTGTCCCAGCTGTGCCCCCTCCCAGCTTCTCGTGCACCTGGCAGAGCATGGGGAAGCTGAAAAGTCCTTGATTTAGTATAAGCTCTACTTAGCAACAACTAAAACATCCCTGTGTTATCAACATTGTTTTCAGCACAAATCCAAAACATAGCCCCATACTAGCTACTATAAAGAAAATTAACTCTATCCCAGCCAAAACCAGCACAAGTAGAGGTAAGACACAGACCAAAATGCAGTTGGGAATGCAGAGGCATTGCACCCCTGAGAACAAACTACTAAAATTCGTGCTGTTACAGATAATGGGCAGCATACAGGCATTGGACATACTTGCTTCTCAGTAGGAGACCTCAGTCTGACCTCCATTCCCATAACTTTCCACCTTCAACAAGTATCTGGACAGCAGACACCATCTGTTCCACCTATAAAGAGTCAAGCTATTTAGAAACTGCATATGGTTTCCATGGAAGAGGCCACACAAATCGTTCGGTATTAGTTCAATATTGCTCATTTTTATCTGCTATATATACGCAGCCTAACATGGGAGGCTTCAATTCAGGTTTCCCCACCAAAACGCCCATCTGTTTCATGAGACAGAACTTACACAAAGTGAGCTAAACACACCTCTGCCCCTATGAAAAACAGGTACAGTTTAGCATATTTAATGTCTTGTTCTCTTACAGCCACCCACCACTATTCTTACAGACATAAAAACGATGCTCAAAGTGACTATAACATGCCTGTGTGATGTAACAGGTTTCATTTCATCAAGAGTACTACCCAGCAGCTACCCAGGGTAGCACTCAAATTCTTTATGCTAAAACTCATTAATAGATTTTAGAAATAGCCAAGACATGTCATACTCAGAAGTGCACATCGCTATAAAACGCCGTTTCTCTAGTCTAGTTTTGTCTCTATTAGAAACCCTTGCTTCTCATGAAAGCCTGGATTCAGAAAGCCATGTCAAGGCAGATAGCATCTGGCTCTGCTCTGTCCCCAGATTTGGATTGCCTGAGGAAGCACTTACTATACATACAATACAGAACTTTCATGCTAATAATCTCTGAAGAATTTCAGCCAAATATTACAGACTAGCTGCAATACTTGTGTCACAGAAAGCTTGTGACCGCTCTTGTGTTTCTACTGACTTCTCAGTAACTGGCTTTCTGTCTCTGCATATTGTGACACACTCATTCTACCACTACTGACAATAGAACAGGAAACTAACAAGCTTCAGGCACTGCTTTCTTAGCAGAACCGAGATCAATGCAAGAGTAATCCTGCCAAGAATTAAGATAAAGGCCTCTGAAAAGGAGCTCACAGATTTCTGTTTCATTCTTCAGGATACCATGAGTCATTTTGTCTACTAGATGGAAGATGGAATGTGGGTATTTGTGATTTATGTAATTTTTATGAAATCACACAGAATGCAAGCGTGAGCAAAATGGGCCCACAGAACTTTTAAGTAACTATCTTAACTTATTTATGAAGGATATGATTTCTTTCCAGCTTCCTTCTTCCATTAACTCTATATGGATCATGGGCTTGTCTTCCCTTGAATTAAAACTAAGTATTCGGGGAAGGGACATTTATTTAATAACAATACCTTATACAAGACACACTCCATCCAGCACTACTGGATAGGGTGGGGTCAGGCACTGCTCAGGTAAGGTCACGAAGAGGCAAAGGAGCCTTACTTTGCTTTCTGAATTGCCCAAAAGAAGTTCCTAGCTTTCACCCGTATGCCACCAACATGGATTTATTCTCCCTGACTTCCTCGTACCACCTCCCCCCTGCACTCCCGGGCAGGTTCCGTCTTGAACAGCAGCCCCTCCGTTACCCGAGGCCGGGTACCCGTAAGAAGAACAAACTCGAGAGCCTGGACAGGCACACGCAGCCCCGGGCACCGGCGGAGCAGGTCGGCGCTGGCCCGGGAGCCCGCCCGGGCTCCAGCCTCCCGGCGCCCCGCTCTGCCCGGGCCCCGCGGACACAGCCACCCGGGACACCGCCGGGAGAGCCCGCTTCCCCCTTTCTCGCCCCAGCTCCCCGCAGGCCACCGGGAAGGGCGGGGCGGCACCTCGCTCCCCGGCACGTCCCCGCCGCTCCGCCCGGGCGCACGCTGCCGCCGGGCGGCCTGCGGCGCCGCAGCACCCCACGGGCCGCGGCAGGTGCCGCCCCGTCCCTCCGCGGGGGCTCCCCTCGGCCCCCTCCCCGCGGGGCGCCCCGTCGCCCGGCCCGGCCCCGCTCCGCTCCCCGTCGCCAGCGGGCGGCCGGCCACCAGGTGGGGGCTGGCGGCCCCGGCCCGCCGCCAGAGGAAGTTTCCCGGCGCTGGAAGGGAGGAGAGTCCCCGCGGGCGGCCCGGGAAGGGGCCGGGCGGGGCGCGGGAGCACTTACAGCCGTTTCTCCTGCGGCTGCAGCTGCCAGTGCATGGCCAGGGAGAAGCCGAAGAGGCTGCCCGGCTCCCCGCGCCGGCTGATCACGTTGTCCGCGTCCAGGTTGAAGGCGCCGGCCATCCCCGGCAGGAGGGGCAGGTAGAAGAGGAGCGCGGCCGCCATCTGCTCCTGCCGGCCACGGGAACCTGCTGCCGAGCGCCGCCGCCGCTCCCCGCGCTGAGAGCGCCCGTTGTGCCCCGCCGGCTCCGCGCGCCGTGACGGAGCCCGCCCCGCCCCGCCCTCCGCCGCCGCGGGCTGCCCGGCCCCCGAGCGGCCGCTCCCCGCCGAGGAGCCCCGCGCCCCCGCCGCAGGGGCGGCGGGCACGGCGCGGCGCAGCACGGCACAAAATGTCCCCCGGGGCCTGGCCCCCGTCCCCGGGAAGGGCAGCCGAGGGCGCCGCCAGCCCGCGGGGAGCCGGCCGGCCGCCCCCCGGGGGACCCCGCCTCCCGCGCCCCCGGCCCCGGGTGTCTGCTCTTCACAACCGAAAAGAAAGCCGCGCCGGCGGGCGGGCCCCGGCCGTAGGGGAGGGCCGGGCCGCGGGCACCGGTGGTAGGAAGGGCAGAGACCCCCCGCCGGGCACGGTAAGAGCTCTGGGTGGTGCTCGGCGGCACGTCAAGGTGCTGGCCACGTGCATAACACCTTTCTGAAATGCTCTAAGGTTGATACAGAGCTACGGACCGCATGACCCCAGTACACAGGTGCTTCTTGTATTCAGTCTGTATTCCCCAAACAACACAGCCATGAGAAAAAGAAGAAGGAAAAAAAAAAAAAATCAGTGCATATGTATCTGTTTTCCAGACTCTTCAGACAGCACACGAGGACAGAGACTCAAGACTATATGCAAGTCATCTTGAAACCTCTTTCCTCCAGCATCTCATATCTCTGAACAGATCTGAGAATTTCTTACCCCTGCCTGTTAATTGTTTGAAAACAATATGTGGGTTTGGATCCCAGATCATTTTATCTCATGCTTTCACCCATAACTCCAAAAGGGTATTTGCAAGCATACCTTAACGCACTTCATCCACCCGAGAGAGAGAGAGGTTTCAGTCTGTTTGTAACAGTCTTGGGTTCAGTGCTCCGGTTTAGGGAAGTGGATGCAAGGTTTTAAAAGCTCACGAGTGCCAAGCAGCGTGACAATACTCTGTTCTTCTTTTCTACCAATATCCAATACACAAAGAGAGAAGCTTCTCTTCTCACACAAGAGATTCCAGAAAAAGTGAGAAAAGAGCAATGGACACAGGGCACTCAAATGTGTTGATACTCCAGATAACCTACTCTGGAACAATACTCTGCTCCTATGGAGTTAACCCAGGCTACTTTTTCCAGAGTAATTATTCTAGGATAACTCCATGTATAGACATGTCTTTGGCTCAAGTCCAAAAGACCCTTGCTCAAAAGAGAAGAGAAAGCACACCAGAAATGTGTATCTAATGTGGAAACAAAACATTTTGTTAAATTAGGCTCCCAGACATTTATTGCTAGCAGTCCTTCCCTGCTTGCTCTTCATGCCCAACTCATTCAAAGTCTTAATCCAGTGTTCAATCACTTCACAGTCACTGCCATGGCAGAAAACTATACTGGCATAAACACTGCCCTACGGTTTCACTAAAGGACCATAAGAGGGAAGGGTCCCAGACTAATTACAAGAAAGCAGGCTTACTACAATCCACATATTTCACAGTAATTAGTAAAGATTTGAAAACAAGTCTTTTAAAATAGCGTTGAGGTCTGTACCAAAGTCTTAGCAGTTTGCCCTTCGGGACCGTTTAAACTTGCATGCTTATAATACTCTTATAGTAACTATAGTTACTTTTTAAGTAATGCTTGTACTCAATAACTTGTGTAAGGAGTCACAGAAATACTTTCATCCAGAGCCATCTGAATGATACTGGCATGTAGGTTCTTCTGACTTCTCCCTCTCCCTCCCTTCCTCCCACCAGCGCTGCCTGGGCATGTTGTACCTGTTTGTTGTTATCCACAGAGGCTGCTGAGGGGAGACAGAGTTTTCTCATCTCCAGATGCAGTAACAAGCATTCCAAGACATAGTTATATTAAAACCTGTCTCAAGTGACCACAGCAGGAACAACAAAAATAGACCATATACAGGGTGGAGCAGTTACCTTGGTTGGTCTCTCATCATTTTGTACTATTTTCATTTGCTCTAGATGAGAGAAAAAAAAAGTCTTAAAAAAAATTGTCAGTTTCCTTCCTTTGCTCTTTCTCCAAAACAAACATGCTGTGGGTTATCTGTAACTAACACATACTCCAGGAATTCCTCTTTTGTACCATCGCTGTATAAAGATTAGGTATGATGACCAATTAAACGTGAGCACTCTGCTATGCATACTAACGGGGCGATTCTAAGAAAGGCAATGGCCAGATCAAAGCTGTCTCTCTTTTTTGTCACAAATGCTCTGCTATGGCCGAGTTTTCAAGCTGTCTGCTTATTAATGATGTGTTGATACTCGGCCAAAGGGCTACAAGGTGTTTGCCTGCTGTGTTTACATATTGAGCAAGCCTTAGTGCCAGCAATACTTTCCTCCTCCGTACAACTCTGTAGTTAATTACAAAGGAAAAAAAAAAAATTTCTGGAAAACAGAAGAGGTGGGATGGAAAAGCTAGAGCTTGGCAAGACATTTTAGGCTTTCCCTAGAAGGAAGGCAAGGCACAATGCTTTACATTTCTGAACTTTTATCATTTATACGAACAAAACATACTACGCAAAGAAATAGAGAATTTGTGGGTACTCAGCTGTGCAGCTCTAATGCAACACATCAAATGGTCCTGAAAAGCCAAAATACATAAACATCCCCTTCCCATTTCATTAAAAAAAAGGGCTTGATTTTATAATTGATGTAATTCCAGATGAAAAAGTTATACAGGCCAAAAGGGTTTGGTTCACCATGCAAGTTCTAAAGCTATACAGTTGTTTCAGTTCAGAAACATAGTTTTAAGTGTTAGTAGCCTGGATCTAGTAGGTTCTGGATGGTTTCTCCTGAATGCAATACCCATACCATTTTTAGAACTGCATGTTCTCCAAATTATTTACATTTATTGAACAGATGCATCTCAACAGCTACAATAACAGTTGAATCGTTATGCAGCTGGGCTATCAGGCTATTTTTGCTAGTATATCCTCTATGGCTGTTCTTGGTGCTCTGTTAACAATGACATTACGACTAGCAAACAGCAGCACAGGAGACAAAGGTGCTTACAGAGATAAGGAAGACAAACTGCTCAATACCATGTAAGCAAAATGTTTTGCTCTGAACAGTCTAGAAACCAGAATGGTAAAATACTTATATTTACACACTTGGTATTCTGAATTATACAGAACTGACACTCATCATATTTATACAATTTATAACTGAATGAAGAATGTCTCAACCTCTCTCTAACTATCTTTTCGGAAAGATTCCTAAGATGCAGCTTTTTTACTTGTTGCTACATTTAAATAATCAGATTAACTACAATTCCAGATGAAGATGTTGCTATGTTCTTATAGCTTTTCTTTTTCTCTTTGATGTCCAAAACAACTATAGACATCATTCTGCCATTCTTTACTGGCTTGCAAAGTAAAAATATTTTACCTCTGTAGACAAATTGTTTAGAATTTGACATGATATTCCAGGTTTAAAGTCTTTAAGTCTGAGTTTTTAACATTTAGTGTCATGGCTTTAACTTAATGTTTCTATATAATATAAAAAGTATTACACAAATAAAAATATGAGTTGAAAGAAATATTTCAGTCCAGACTCAGAATTTTGGCGAACACTGTGACCAGTGTTATATAGCAGGTCTTCAAGTCTTTTGCATCAAGCGAATATTTTTCCACCCAAGTTGTCAGGTACATTCCTTAAGTAGTTTCAGAATGACCAGCCTGAACTGTTTGGAGAGTAAACATCTTTGTAAACATACTTGGAGGCACTTTATGAGCGTAGCTAGGCAGGGATCAGAGAAATGCTGGTGACAAATGGGAACTAAACACCCATAGTTTGGATTGCTGTGGAAGGAATTAAGGATGTTCCTTCAAAATTACTGATAACTAAGGCATAAAACTGCAGTCATTTTGAATGTATGCCTGTATTCTAATTCACTAGTTACATACACCACTACATAAGATTCCCCCCCCCAGTAAGGGCAGCCTAAGCTTAAACATTATTATACACATCATAGGCCCCTTTGCAGCCCCATTTTGTGGCGCTCTCAGCCAGACATATATATCCCCAAATCTCTTAACATCACCACAGATGAAACTTGTAGCACTGACTGCATCCCAGACCCATCTATACCATGCATGCTCTTTGATCTACAACACTGTTCTGCACACGCAACCTTGCTTGGCTTGTACCATTGTTCACCAGGGAAGAGAGACATAACCCGATACCAGATGCAAACTTTTGGGCAATTCTAGCCAAGTCTCCCTCAATGTCTGCCTATATGTGCATCTTCCAGCCAATTTGGGCCAAAGCAGCCAACCATTGCTCATAGGCCAGCAGAGGAGATTAAAAAAGTAAGCAAGGTATTTCTTGGGTAGGTGCTGGCAGGGAGCAGGGAGGGAAAAGAGAAGGTTTACAAGCAAGATATTCATAGCATCTCCCTGGAGATTCTCCCCAGGAACTCAGGAAGCAAGATGGACCTTCATGGGACACATTTTAACTCCATCAAGAGCCAAAAATAATCATTGTTCAGGACAAAACACTTTTGTTCTCCTAGCTCACACAGACTCTGACTAAAGAGTCTTTGGCCACGACCCAAAGCACAACTCCACACAATCTTGATAGCACTTACCTCCAAGAGCTGCACTGGGTGCTGGACACACAGGACACACTCTGGCCCTGGGACAGAGTCTGCAAAGCACAAGACCAGGAATTACAGTCACTTGAGGAATCTGGTCTCTAGGTCACCATCTAGCTTATTGTAACAGCACAGCATAGCTGAGACCCCCAGCTCCCCTTGCAGCAAACTACTGGAAGCAGCTGCCTGGTCATTACCACACTTGTTACACCTGCTCCCCTCATCAGGTCCTGGATCAGCCCCAACTGTGAGGGCAGCCAGCTGGCTGCTCAGCTGCCATGGACGAGGTAAAGCCCAGTCAGTTTGCACAGGGGTTTCCAGTCATTGACAAGAACCATGCAAAGAAATCTGACTTTTTTTTTTTAATCAGATTTAAGTTTTTTGATAGTCACTGTCTATAATAATTTTACAATTTTGGTACTACAGCCACCTCATTCACATGTGCCAACCAAACTGTGTCTGCCTCTGATTCGACAGGACCTGCGTTCAAGACATGTTTAAACATGGCTTTCAGACCACTGCAGACAAAACCAGCAGAGGCTGCTTCTCTGGTTAAGGTCTAAAGCTAGCAGCCTCAGAAAGATGCTGCCTCTACTTTCTTTACTTTTTCTTTGCTAATAGAAGTCTTTTCTCTTTTCTTTTTTAAATAAAAATAAATCTAACAAATGTATTCACTTTTCTCTTTAGATTAACATCCTGATTTCTGAAGAACAAATTGGGCAAGGTAGAACTGAGCACCACAGTCATCTTTTTAACTTGGTTTGGATCACCATTTGAAAAATATTTCTTTTCTGGACAATATATAGTTTTAATTAATCTTAGTCTTTTAAATCAATCCATAATGAACAAATCCAATCTTTTGTTATATCAAATCTCACTTGCTAATGTGCTCGCTAACAGTGATGAAAATGTTAATTATGCAAAGGCTGTAAAAAAAAAATCCTAAATAAAGTCTGTAAAGGGTCAGTCTGCTCAGGATTTGAGCTACTGTCTGAATGAAAATCAGGTTGTTCTCTCTCCCTGCTTTGCCTGGATGTGAATAGCAGTTATGTGGAGGCTGAGGACGCGCTGTAGTTCTCATAAGCTCTATGCTGAGCAACGCAACCTTTAGTTTCTGGAGCTTCATAAGTTATTACACAGAAACAAAGGATTCTTCTACCTTCATGCCAGTCTACCTGTACTACTATTTTACATGCAAAAACTATCGGATATTTTCACTTTCTCATTTAGTCCAGCACATTAAGAAAATCAACAAATTAAGAAAATCTGTTATCCAAGGAACCATTTTTAAAAATACCACTTCTTTATCCAACCACTAACCATTTACATCCACCAAAGGAAAAAGACTGAGGATTGTCTACATGTGCAGTATTTTCCAATTAACTGCTTCTGTTTAATTATTAAACAACTACATTAAGCTTAACAGGAGGAAGATTTTTTTTTTTTATTATTCCAGAATAAGACTGCTCACACATGAGTTAATCAAGAACAATTTCATGTTTAAACAAGCACTACAGAAGTATTCATACAAAAAAAATTAGTTCCTCTGCAATTCCAGTTTTATTCAATGAAAAGATTCATTGCATGATGCTGCCATGACCAGGCAGGCTTAGTGAGTGAATTGCAAATCTAATCAGTTTGGCAAAGGGTTTTATGGAAGCTGCTGTGTTGGCTTCGCTGACTTCAAGTGATTTGTTCTTTAGTTCATTTGTTGCAAACACTAGAATCTGGGACAAGGAAGGAAAGGTCATTAATTATGAAAGTGCAAATTTTTATATTTATTGGAAAGGTTTCAAATGCAGTTTTGAATTTTGTATTCATTCTGTATTCAGTTTTCTCACTATTTTTTCCCCATCTTTCTATACATCTAAATTTCAAGTGCCCTTCCTAGGAAAAGGCAAAATGACTTAAATCTTGATTGCCTACAAGGCACAAGGCACTGAGTTTTAAACAATTATTCCAATATCATAAACTGGTCAAAGATTTATGGCACAAACACATTTCCACATTTCTATACACTGTAACTTCTCTAATGTTTATTTTCTGACCATCACTGCTTGGTCATTCTCTCCAGATTAATTCTGTCAGGAGAAATTTTCTTTCTGAGAGTTCTAAAAATCAGGTTTTGAACTTTCATACGGTATTCACATTTAAACAAGTCCAGTCTTATTTTATGTGATAAGAGGAACTATTCTAAAATACACATTATAACAACCATATATATTTTCTTCAACTGCAATTAACAGTCCCTGTGCGGGTGTGCTGGGAGTTCTCTGCCTTGTTTATTTACGTGTGTCTCACACCAGCAGTCTCAAAGAGAACACTCCAAACCTATCCAAACTCATTCCATACATCTGGGAACACGAACAACTGAGGAAGGTAAGATGATACAGTCAGGGAGAGGTGTTCTCAGTTTTCACTAAGGCTGTACCTTTCCTATAGTTTCTTGCATGGCACACATATATTGCTTTCTTTACTTGTGGGTGTGTGTTTTTAGTACATACCAGACAAATGGTATGTTTTCCAGCATACAAGCAAGTAAACTTCTGTGAATTTCTGACGACATTGAGTGAAATGCATGCATCAGTTCCTATTACTCAACTTTTTCTGAAGTCAATCAGCATCTCCAAGGATCCAGGTCCACTTTTAAGCAATTCAGCAACTTAACTGGCAGTTAGATCAAGGCATGATTATTTGCTTCTTGAGTGCAAATAAAGGTACACTGACCCATTTTACTGTGACTCTGTTCTTAACATTAATCAAATAAAATGCAGTTATTCTACAGTAATGATGTGTTTTCCATGCAGAACATAAAGGACTATCTCAAAGCATTTTCATTCTTCCCCTGTGAGGTATAGCAGTATTATAATCTCCATTTCCAAGGGGAAAAGATTGATTGTCTATTTAAGGGCAAGAGAGTGCCCCAGTATCACAGAGGAAAGCTGCAGCAGAACCCACAGTCAGATCCGGTTTCTGGATTCTTTCTCCTCCTCTGACTTGTTATAAAAGCCCCGTCTAAACCTGAAAATTCACAAGTTCACTTCTGCACAGCTATCAGCTGCTGAGCTGGGATACCAGAACATATGCATACTTGGCTGACAGTCCCCATCCTTTGAGTAACATGCTGTGTTAGTAAAAAGCATGCTTCATTGTAGGTAAGCACTAATGTCCCTGATGACACTTTCTGACTCTCCGTCTCTGGGAATTTTTGCAGTACAGTGTGGGTTGCAGCTGTACTTATCAGAGAATAAGTGTTCAGTGTCAAAAAATTCCTTCTGTTCCACTTCATCACTTCATTTTCACATAATATTTAAAGACTCCAGGAGTTCTCTCTGTTCCACTCCAACCTTCAACATGCCAGTTTTCAAGCCCTCTACTGTCACCCCTAGAGCTGACCGACCATCGTTGGGACATTTGTCTGTATTTGTGGAAACACAACTACCAGATCCGCCAGGTGTGCAGCAGCTAGAAAATAAATCTGAGCAGATGAATGTTCTGCAGACAATAAACAACAATCAACAGATGTTACAAGCATTTGCTGACCAACTGCACATTGCAGGGCAATCACCACAGAGTAGGATCAGGTCATGGTACAAGCCTGTGCCTGTCAGCAGTGACTGCAAGCCCTTCGGATCCTGTGTTCCTGAGGCTGCATGCCAAGTTTATTTCAGCCTCAGGATGCCAAAATGACAGCTGCTTTGAGAGGGAAAATCAGGGTATCAATCTTATGGGGAAAGGTTGCATCACTCAACAATCTGTTTGGTGTCAGAAAAAGAAGCTATTACAGGAGGTAGTCAATTTGCAAATATGCATAACCACTAACCATAGCCTGCATGAGGAGGCACAAGTATGGATAAAGCACAGAAATTAATATTTAAGTCAATTAAGAAGGCTTCCTAGATGTGTAGGTAATAGACTGACTGGCCCTATCTAGAAGCCAAAACATTGTGGTGAAGTAGAAACATAAAAATACTCTATTGTAGATAATAAAATTTGAAGTACATTTGAAATAACAGTCCTACAGCATTATGTAGTCTTAGTATCAAATTGCCGCATTGCTTAGCAGCAGTTCTACTTGATAAATTTGTTGTACATGCTTAGTATTGCTGGGCGCATAGCCTTATTTCAATTTTGTTTTCATTGTAACAGAAGACATATTTGTGATTTACTTCAATTTGAACAGCAGCTTTTTACTAAAGTTTATGATAGGGAATGCTGCATAGGTTCAGTGTATTCATTCTGTTATTTTTTAATTCTTGCTGCATGTACATAATCATAAGGTGATCTGCTACTTTCAACTACAGTCTCCTGCTTCCTATCTACATGTAGTCTGTTGCTATTTGAGGTACAAAGGAGAACAGAAAGCAGCATGCCACAGTCCACTGGGAGAGTTATTTTAACACATGCTTGATTTGTAAAGTACCTGCGTTCTTTCATCTTTTGTGGATAACATCACACAATGTATTGAAATAACTTGGGTACCTAAAAACAGTCCAACCATGGCAATACGTATACACATCTTTACAGATGCCATAGTGAGCCTGCATTCCAGTACCTCAAGCTAGGTCATGAAGGTATGTTAAGTATCTCCACCCTACCACACACCTGCCCGCTGTGAATCCCTCAGAAGCTTTTTCTTGCTTTGCCGGTCAAAGTGCCATTTTCTATGGGGCATGGGAACACACTGTCAGCTGAATGTTGCTGGTGTGCCTCAGACAGTATGGGACTGCGCCCTGCAGAGAAACAGCAGCTCTGACAAGGCTGCCACAGGTCTTGCCGCATTTCCTGAGATTTTTCTTTATCCAACATTTCCTCATCCTTTCTGGAACATCTGAATAATCGTTATTCCTGCAGAATGTGTACACCTTGGCCTTGCATAGATCCACACTGTAATGCTCATAACAGGGCGCTTGCAAGAGAAGTATTTTCAAACGCTATAAAAGCCAGAAGTCCAAACATTGTGACTCAGAGCTCCAAAATATAACCAGACTGGACTATGTCAGTGGCATTATGGAACAGTTGCTGGAGAGCTGTTTGCAATATCATCGTAATAATACAGTGATATAACAATATCAAGGTAACGCAGCAGAAACACCTGAAGACTGGAAGCATTATTTTGTCAGACCAGCATAAGTGAAGAGTTGTATCAGCAGGACATAAAACTGAATATGAACACATTCAACAGAAATAAACATCTCTACTAAGACTTCGTTGTAGAATAAGCGCAACACTCCTTTGAAAAGTCATTTGATTTCTTCCTAATCATTTGTAATAGCAATAGAAGAAGAATTTTTTGCAATGACACTTTGCTGGGGGCGGGGAGAAGAAAGTAAAAAAAAAAAAAAAATCTAACAAATCTTAGTCTAACAAATAGCCTCCTGGACAAAATACTTTAAGATAATCACATCTATAAATTTTTACTTGAAAGGTGCCCTGAGTCAGGGAAAAAATATAAATAAAAAACTCTAAGTATCAAGCCTCTTTAATATTCTGGCATCATGAAACACAAGATTTCCAGTTCTCAGTACAAGGAATGTTTTACTCTGGTTAGCATAAGGTTAATATCTAGCCAGATCTTTCTTTCTTTTTTCATTATTATTACTAAGTCAAAAGCAGCATTTAGTATCTTGCAAGACAAGTTTCAACAAAGCTGCAGTATGATTTTTTTCTGTGATTAGTAAATCAAGACTAGAATATATGCCCACACACATCCTCCACAATCAATTCACAAGAGAGGAAAGACGTTAGCAATCTGTTGCACCATTCTTTATTTTTATCCCAAAGATCAAGATCCATTGAGAAAGAGGAGGCATGGCCTGTGAAGAAACTAAGAGAAGGTTTATTGATTAACCCCAAAAAGAGAGAGACTGCATTACCTTTACCACAAATCGCTTTCTGCAGGGATTTTCTCAGCATGGAGGCGTTCAAGAGGTAGCCACAGCAGGGAAGGTCTCATTACATAGCTTCATTGGCAACACAGCTCCAGAGGTGCAATGGCAGGAGGCACCGTGATGTTTTAGGGACTCACAGGTGGACTCAGCCTTCTCCAAATCTTGAAATCTGTGAAGTTCAAAGTTCAAGCTGCGATTTATTGAAGGGACAGGGCAAATACCCACTTTTCTTAATAGACCAATACTGAGGAAAAGTCTCAATAGGACCCTGGAAGAGTTCCAGCTACTGCAACTCCCCTCCTTCCCCAACAATTATAAAACTGGAATTTTAATTTTATTAAATAACAGACATACTGACTCAGAATAATGTTCAGCTAGCTCAATAGCCTGCCTAACCATTGTCAGTAGTAGTCACCTGAAAGTGTGTAATAGAGCACCCCTTCTCTTACTCTTTCCCGCTGGTACCCTGCAGATTACAGACTTTATTTGTCCATGGGTTCATTCAGACCACTGTATTTATTGACAGTTTCTAATTTATATCACTTAATTTATATTTATAATTATACTATTGCCCTCTACAGCAACTGTGGAAATAAGATATACAATTAAATTTTGCACTGTGTGGAAAAAGGGCTTTCTACTTCAAACTCCCCTGCCCAATAACTTCACTGTGTGCCCACTGTATTATATGATCATAAGTGAATGAACATTCCTTAGTCATCTTATTCATGATTTTATAAACTTCTGCCATACCCCACGTCAATCATCTGTTTTCACACAGAAGACTCTTTGTCCAATTCATACCTCAAATAGAAATCATTATACGTTTCTAAAGACTTTGGGCATTCTTTGTACTTTTATCATTTCACTATATGCCTTTTGACACAGAATTGTCAGAACACCACACAACATTCAAGATGCAGCAAAGACATGGACTTACAGCAGTAGCATAATTATATGCTCTGTTTCTTATGGTATTCCATTCATAATTCCTAATTTTCTAACTCCATTTTTGACTGCTACTAAAAACTGAGATGACAGCAAACTTACCACAGGAAGACCAAGATCCTGAATGGAACAAATTAATTCAGAGTCCATTTTTTAGTTCAAGCATATTGCTTTGTACGATACGGACCTTAGTCTTGCTATTTTATTTCTCAGTCATTTATATAGCAAAACTTTTCTTTAGAGCCAGGCTTAGTTTTGACCCGCAAATAGTTTTATAGAGGCAGCAAATGCTATCTCCCTAATACATCCCTTCTTATGTCTTTAAACATGGCAAACAGCATATATCCCTCTGGAATCTCTCTCTGTGGAAAATATGTATTCCTCCCATTTTCTTCCTTTTCTTCAGCCAGCTCTCAATCTACAAAAGGATCTTCTCTTTATTGCATACCAGTTTAAGTTCTCAAGGGCTCAAAGCAACTTGAAATATCCAAGGAGGTTGCGACAACTGACTCATCTTTTTATCTACAGGTTCATTGCTTGCTTGAAAGAATTCCAAGAGGCGTGATGTCCCTTTGCAAACTCCGTATTTTCCATATATCCGCTAATACTGTTCTCATTACAATTCCTATCATGTTCTTGGCTTAGGAGTCAGATTAGTTTCTATAATTCTCCCAAGCACCCAATTTAAACTGTTCTCAAATGTGCTCCCCTTTATTCCTCTGGTACCATGATGATAAATGACAGTTAAAACTCCATTTTGGGGGAGTTCAGCAATTTCATACATGCCCTCCTTAAAATCTCAAGAACAGTAAATCCATATAAAACTCACAATTAAGAAAATACTTAATCAACTGATGATGCACTGTGCAAACAGGATGAACGCACACACAGAGAATCTTTACTTCCATGCTCATAATTATGCACTTAGGTGCTGTTGAAACATGTGTAATTGCCAAACCAGAGCTGAAAAACGGCAGGCTGCTATCTCTTCCTCATCCCCAGTCTTATCAAGTCATGACCTCAGGAACTAAAGAAGCATCATGAACCCAGAAGTCATCATGTCTGCCCTTCAGAAGGTTACAAATATCTCCTCCTCCCCTCACCCCCCACATTACCAGCCAGGCTGTAGGTCTCCCTAGTGTAAATAATGCCAAATGCACCTACTCTTTTGAAGCAGGCTGCTGGTAGCAACTGCCTCCTTGTTACAATTCAACTGGCAGCATCAAAACCCTCTTAGAAAGCAGGAATCCATGAAAATCTCTAATTTCCTCAGGCCCCTGCTCATCTTCCAGCAACAACATCAGTAAAAAGGAGTCATTTTTCAAGCAACACCAATTTTCTGAATTCTCCATAGTTTTTCATAGCTCAGCTCTACTGTCTTCTTATCTCCTATTTCATGATGAGCACTTGGGCTACCCCTGTGCACTTACTTGGTTTTTTTCTTATTCACACAGCACCTCAGACGAAAAGCACTTCTAAAATATTTCATGAAAAGACATGTGTGTCTTTCGTGTTAAAGAAGCTGCATGACTACAGTAAGCCAACACCTAAATATTTGTGTGCCTTGTCTCCACATGCCTTCATTAGAGACGCATAACCTCAGGTGTTATTTATGTGAGTGCACATTCATAGCTATAAAATTCTTGCCAGTTCCATATTATACTTACAAACTGTGTAGATGACTGCAGGATGAGCAATAACCTTCCAATGGATCAACCTCTGTCACCACAGTAGAAGGGGGTTCTCAGCACAGATTGTTAATCTCTACAGAAGTAGATAGGGCTCTGTGCTTTTTCAAAGACTAGGCAGGTATTTCTCTTGCTCCAAAAAGGATGGCACTTAACCATTGAAGTTTCACTGTGTTGTTATCTAGTCAACATACTTCTCATTCTAATCCATAATATCCAACACAACATTTCATCATAATCCATAACATTCAGAAAATACATCCAACCAAATGAATCTGTACTTTAAGCAGCACAGTTCCACTTACTTGCAACTTACTGCTTTTCCACCCACTGCACATTTGACCCTTTTAAACTTTATAGCACTCAAAAATACATTATGCAGAATGGAAGTTCATTGTTCAAAGGTATACAAAATAACTTTATTTTCAAATCTGTAGCTCAGAAATGTGGTTTTTAACTGTAGAAAAACTGAAGATTTTTCCACAAACTACTAGTGGAAATAAAAGTGCATCTAAACAGAGAGGATGCTTATACGTTTCTAAGGAATAACAAGAAAGATGAGCTAGGACAGAGGCAACAGAAAGTACTTTAAAAAGCCTTTTTTTTTTTTTTCCACTAGTTGCTGCAAATAATTTTTCCTGAAAACTGCAGTTCTAGAACTTCTAAAAAAATAACACCTCTTTTCTTTAAAGGGAAAATACAACCACCCTGTTTTTCTAAAACCTGTTTCAAGATTTGCATTTGTCAAAATCAGAAAAGGCACATTTGGAAAGAATGAAACACTGGCAGCGACAGCACTGTGGTTATAGGTTTTTGGATCAGTAGCTAAGTTTCTCCTCCTCCCCCACCCCCCTTTTCTTTTCCTGCTCTATAAAGCAGTAACTGGTGTGATTCTTGTTATAAAGCTTAATTTCTTGACTATTTTTTTTTCCTACTCTTTCATATTATTTAGCTTGAATAATGAGGGGACAGTTGGGAAGAGAAATGAACAATTTAGTGATATTTAAGCCCTACTCTTGAAGATGCACATATGCTAACTTTATTACACGAGTACTTCCAATAATTGTAAAGGAAGTAATCACTGGAATATAATTAGGCATATGAATAAATACATGGCAAACAGAGGGCCTAGTCAGCTGTTAAATATAGGAATTTATTCACTTTATTTAAAACAAACACATTCAAAATGAGACATGCAGAGCTCTCAAACAAGGCCTGTGGATGCCTGACTTCTGGACAACAGAGTCCAAAATGCCCTTTTCAGAGAAATAGTTTGACACGCTGAATGATGTGGATGCAATCTCAACTCCTGCCCAGCGTCCCTCATATCTTTTGAGTGGCACACATGTTAACACAAAAAACATATGGTTGCATCTCCCTTCCCTCCCCCTGCTCTTTCCCAAAACACAAGTATCTGGTGCAAAACCATGCAGAGCGGGTGCTCCGTGTCACCACATGTGGACACCCCAGCCAGCACAACACTGCCACTCTGTTGTCACCTTTTGTGGTTCTTGTTGTGTAACTGCCGCTCTGCAACTGTGGGACGCAGCCTGTGGCCAGGCTGATGAGTAGGAAAGGAGAAATTAGGGCTGTAAAGCCTTTTCAGTTGGGACTTGGTTTATGCCACTATCTTTCTTTTGCCCACCTACATACATATATTTACCTTTATTTTCTTAATATCCATTGTTACTCTTTAGACACAAGTGAGGCTCAGAATGACCTCCTCTGAACAGAACAGAGCACTGGCCCTTTGATATTTGAACTACGCAGGCTCCTTCTCAGAGCAGAAGGGTGCAGGAACCATATATGCTTATCGCCTAAGGATGAAAGGGGCCCCGGTTCTCCACTGCCCCCTTGCACCTGCAGATACTTATGCCTCTGAAAACATTATGATATAATTTTACACTATGACTGTCATTCCAAACAGGCATTACAATGAAACTCCCTCAAATGTCAACCTGTTAGTGATGGCACATTATTTTACAATTAAAACAGTTGCCTATACTTATCCATTATGGAACAACTCTTTGATCAGAACCCAATTCATCCTTCTCTCTCTCTAATTTGACACTACTGACTTCTGTTGTCTGACTGATTTTGGGTTTCCAGGAGTACAACATTTTTGCATTTTTATTTGTGAACTGATCTCTCTAGAAGTGTCTGAATGATTGTCCTTTAGTTTCCACAACTTCATTTGAAAGTCACATCAATGCATTTGAAGAGCTTTTAAAAGTATCTATCTTGCACTTGGAAGGCAAAGCTGGGAAGTCATACATTATACAAAAAACTTCTTCTGTGAAAAGTAAGTGTTCTTGGTTTGTTGTTTCCTTAGTTTTCTGTCCTGAACACACAGAAATACTGTGAACACCCCTAATGCCATTGTAAGATAAGAACCTTTTCAGAAATTACATCTCATCCTTGCTCTTAGTCTAAGGGACGTTATTTCACCTGCAGCTAGAACGAGAGCTATAACAAAACCTTTTTATAATTCTGCAAGACAGAAATTAGGACAAAGTTTTCAAGTGTCATAAAACTGAATTGCAAAGTATAAAGTGGCACGCTATTTTGATTGCTGTAAATTAGGACTAAATATGATTTCAGCTTTTATATAAGCAACAGAAATGAGAAATTAGGTCCTTTGTTTCAACTTGCAAAGCATTCAGCTGTAGTGAGCGATTCCTTTGAGGTGATTTTTGAAGTGATACATTGTCTTTTTCTGACATGCCCTAAAGCCGTATCTTGAAAGCCATTGCCTGTGATCAGCCTGCACATGAACAACTCCTGCAATTTGTTAAGTTTGTGTTCATTTCTATTTTTGCCTTTTAGGCTATAACTGTCCAAATGGAAGTCTCCCAGGAGTATTTTACAAGTTATTTCCAAACCAAAATGTTTAAAATTATATTAAGTTTTCCCTCACAGGTTAGGGAGTCAAAAACTGACCCTTAGACTGAAGCTTTCCATTTCCTTGAGTTAGCTTTCCAATGAAGGCATGATTTCTCCCCCGGAATCGATCCTCAAATCCATCATGAAAGGTCAACCTATTACACCATTGCTTAACAAACCCTAACAACTTCTTAAAAATACAAATGTACTGAAATAATCAAAATGTTAATTCAAACTGATTTTAGCCTGTGGGGCTCAGATCTATATATGACCACCATTATTTAGCAACAGTAACACTAAAAATTAGTCTAGTGTTAAGCTATGATAAAATTTTAGTCATACTGGCTCAACTTCAGTCCAATACTCGCATATTTCAATGACAAACTGTGGCAGCCATTTACCAAATGTGTCTTTCCTGCCCACTGCAGGATTCTGCTGGGATATCTAGGTTAGATCAAGCGCAGTGAATCTGTCCATGCAGCACTCTCACTAGCCCAAATACTATACAAGATCCTCCCCCTCAGCAGGGGTGATAAGATAGAGACTAGAAGGGAACTAAAAAAGTTGTACCCAGTGCCCAGCCTAGCCCCCCTGGTGCAAACATACCATAATGTGCATTAAACCCTGGGACATTTCAACTAGGAGATACAGCAGGTAGAAGCTTCTGATTTACCTGCTTGGTAATGCTGGTGGTGCCGTAGAAGCCACTCCCTCTGCTCCAGCCTCCCTCCAGCAAAGGAGGCTGCAACACACTGAGAAAGATTTTTCCCTCCCCCAAATAACGTGCCCTATCATGAACCACACAAACGCAACTTACTCAAAAGAGGAACAAACCCCACTTTGTTTTCTAGCAAGCAGCAGTAGGCTCTTCTTTCTACTGTATTTGACATACCAGGGCTTTGCTTATGGCCGTATTAAAACGCATAGACAGTTTTGCATCCACAGTCCTGTTCTTCCTGGAAGGATATGTTTTCTTTTGTATCTTGTCTTCCCTTCCTCCTCACTATTCTGATAACTCAGCTTTTTAGGTGCTAGTCGCAGGTACTTGGCTAGTTTCACCATTTTTATGTATAGTCTAATATCGCTTTCATCTTCTATTTAACCTTGGACAAGTCTACACAAAAGGATGAAACTAAAGACCCAATTTCAGGGTGATACACATAGCTCTAGTTCTACAATATTTCCATCCTGTGAAGTTAGCTTTTAGGCACTTTTGTAAGTTTTGAATTTCATATGCAGAGCAGAAACAAATGAACTGTCATGATGCATCTCATTTCTAAGCCACATCATATAATCCATGAGAAGAATTAATAGAAAGAAAGATTTGTGTCAGTATTATTATGAGCTCACCCCCATCTGTTTTATAGAAATAGTGGCAGGTTTTGAATGAAAATGTGAAGAATGTGCAGTACTCTTGTGATGGATATGGCCTTTCAGTGATCTAACTTAAAAAGAAACTAAGTAAATGAAATGTAGAGAAGAGCAAACCTGAAGGAAATTTCACCAAAGCACAATTTGACAAGGAGAGCTCCACAGTTTGCTTTGAAAAGAAATCCATTATGGTACAATTTTCAAGCCACTTTCCCTATAATTTTCAGTTTGAATGAGAAGTTGCTATGCTACAGTATTGTTTGAGAATGTATCTATTCTGTGCTAGAGAAGTAAGGAAAAGTAAACTGAAATTATGTATGGAGTTTGTCACAGCCCTCAGATCTCAGCAATACATACCAGGAGATACCCATGATCCCAGACCCAAAACCCTTTTCATGGTTTTCAACAGAACATTTTTTTTTTCTTTGTCACTTGTTTCCTGAAATTTCTGAGGTTGAATGGGATGTTTTCTTATCTGGCCTGCACAATGGTATGGAGTGCACAAAAAATTTGGCTGGAAGCATCTGACAAAGATAATCTCTGGCAAACAAGTGGGACTATGCCATTCCTAAAACGGTACACAGGGACTTTGTTACTGAATGGCTCAAGTAGCAGCATGAAAAGGCTTTTAAAAATTGTCCTTAGGACATATGGAGAAAGTCTGGAATATTCATTTCAATCTTATTCTGCATTGTAATCTCAGAAATATCAGAGTAGCAGGCCCAGATTCCCCGGTCACACCAGAGGGATTTCTCAGGAAGTTTTAGGTATTTGCTGGGTTAAAATTTTGTTTAAATTATACATCTTTTTTCCGCTCCAGAAGCTAATTTTAATGCACTGGAGCTAATTTCCATTCTGCTTATTGTTAGACTTTTAGTATTTAAAACACTAAAAATCGCAAATGTAAGTTAAACAAAACACACCAACAGCCCATCAGTCCAGGAACAACAAGTATAGACCACCTCAGACCTTCCCTGCATAAGTATGCTTGAAAAAGGAACACTCTCCAGGCTTGGCTAAGAAAACCCGTTAAATAAATTAAGCAGGATGGGTGAAAAACAAAGTTATGACACCCGTTGGCACTCAGTGGAGAAGCAAGAGGAGATAAGATGCAGCCGTTCCTCCCCTCTGCACTTCTTAGTCAGCATCCATTTACAGCCATCACCCCCTAATCACAGGCAGTGGGAGGTTCCCACACTGTCCTTTTCTCATAGCAAAGTGAGAAAACAGGGTTTTCAGGTGTTTTCACCCCTCCTATTTACAGCCTCGACCAATCCATGCCCCATGAGAAACCTCTTCCCCCCAGCTGCTCTGCATCCTCCCACACAAACACCCCTTCCCAAAGGGGACTGCCAGCTCTTGCTTTTCCCCTCTTTCACTTTTGTAATTATTCGGGTTTTTTCCACTTCTTTCATTAGTGTGATTGAAGGTTTCCTCCTTATCTGTGCCTCTGTGGAGTGGCAGACAGGCTGCGGACCCTCCTGCAGCTGCTCGACACCTCTCACCGCCGAGTGGACTGGATCCAGGAGGAGAGCAGGGACCCGCTCCGCATTGCTGCAGGTACAGAAGTGGTTAAGAGGCTAAGCAGTCTAGCCTCTAAGAGGCTAAGAGGTGGCTAAGAGGTGGCTAAGGCGTGGCTAAGAGGTGACAGCAGTCTTTTCTGAACAGAAGAACTGCTCCTCTCCGACCACCCCCAACTACGCGAGCTGGGGAGGGGGAACCCGCAGAAATTGGGTGCTCGGGCCAGGACCCCACAGCTGCTGCACCAACAGATGGGAAAGGCACGCAGGCAATCCCTGCCGGCCCTGGGCTGCATTGGTGAACTGCGCTGCACAGCACCAGCCAGCTATTAATAAATACAGGAGTGAAACTGAATGCCTCTGCTTCAACTTCTTTAAAAGCCCAAACTCAGCCTCCAAATGGGTCTATTTCTGGCCATCCATCTGACCCCCAATTCCAGTGCAGGAGCTCCCCCATCCAGGCATACAATTCTTGCTGACTTAGCAAGCTCGGTGTTACAGCCACAGCAAGACATGGGATTAGGCAGTCTGAGGATTTAACAAAGTGAATTTTGTTGCTATTCAAGCCATCGTGTAACACATGAAGGGAATTGCACTTGCACAGCAGTACCGTACCCACTAACACACCCCTTAGGTTTTTGCATCTCTGTCTGTCCTCTAGTCCTACGGAATAAATACAACTTCATATCTGATACTTGCTGACCCCCCCCTCTGCATTACAGAAGTCCCTGACCTGTTGACTTACAAAGCACAAGACAACAGGCCTCCTCCCTGAGTTTGCACAGACCACCTCTGAGGTCAGGAAGGGTTTGCATGGACGTAGCAGCCTGGCTGCGAGAACCTGCACGTAACCACAAACACCATATTAGATATGCACTAAACATGCAGCTAAGGCACAGGTCCTTGTAAACCAACAGACAAATAACCAAACCCCTCAACATAATAGGGATGTAGGGGAAAAGGCTCTATTGTTTGTAAAACAGAAAAACGACATTCTGAAAACTGATGACATTTCCCTGTTTCCTGCAGCATAAGCAGAGTTTCAAGTCTCCTCATGAAACTCTGCAATGAATATCCTTTATTATTTTGCCACCTTATTAGATATTTTGGGGACTGAATTACATGGAATATTCCACATAAAACGTCTTGTTAGCAGCTATGAATGTTGTAAAACTCCAGTGCAGTCCACTGCCACATGGAGGTAAACTCTTGCAAACCAAACACAATGGTATTACTGGGATGTAGAAGAATCATCATTCCATCTGATACAAGAGAAACTCCTAAAAACCTTTACAGGGAGAATAAACAGTCTTTGTAATTGTTTCACTCTTTAGAGGTTTGGAGTTGCCTTGTTTCCTTTCAAGTGCCCAAAAACTCTAGAGGGGAAGCAGTTGTTTCCTGCATACAAATTCTTTGTCATTTACCCAAAAAAACTGCCTGAAATAGTTGCTAACATTTGTTTTCCCCTCCTCTCCAAATAAAGATGTAAAAAAAGTTGGTCTGTCTTCTCCATCCTCTCATTCACCTTTGACACTGATCAATCCACTTTCAGCAGCCAGCGCTCCCCTAGACAGCAGAAGGGGACATATCTTGAATTTCCAATTCACGTTCCAACTGTGAAGTTGCTTCCTCCCCCCACTGCATTCAGCAGGATATGTTTATGGGTCCTTCCGGGAGAGCTGAATAGCCTCTTTAAGGAGTGGCTCAGGCCACAAGGACACAGATGCCACTGGCAGGAAGTTTGTGTCGCAGGAACCATGTCGTGACATCTCCAACATGGTATTGAGGGGTGATGCAACGGGGACATTAAAGAAACTGCTCAGAGAAGCGGGTCAGTTGATCTCTTCTCAGAAATCATTGATCTCCAAGAGTGGTGCATTAGCAGATATGACTGGTTTTTGTGGAGATCAAGAACATGATGGAAAACATCAGTAAAAGTTTTTCTTAACTCCCAAGGACACCTTCTGCACAACCTGTCCTCACAGAGGAGGGAGAGGCTGCTTCTCCCCATAGCAGTCCTACCTTACCACATCCTTATTTTGTCCTCACTATGTTATTACTAGCTGTGCTCACCCATTTACGCACCTTTGCTAGTACCATGCGGCAAAGCAGATACAGCCCTCAGAGCTTCAGGGAAAACCCTAAAGAAAATGGAGTAACCAGGTACCTACTGGTGTCATGATACACCCCCAGGCGTCACTTTTCCACGGACCTGAGATCTCACCTGAAGTACTCTGCTTTTTATTCCTCTGCTCTTTCTCTATAGTGTCACTGTATGTAATGCTTATCCAACTGCACCCATCCCTCATACTAAAATAAAATAATAGAGCCACAGCATCTGACCAGCAGGCAGCCACTTGGCCATGCAAGCATGCAAATTTCTTGGCAGAGCTTGGATTCTAGCACGCAGATTTACTAGCACTGAAAGGAATCATAATAAGTCTATAAATGGAGATTTTCCAACAGCTACTGGGAACTGCTGGCTGGCATCTTGAGACAAGGACAAAGACAGCAGCACTTCTTGCGGTGGCCTCGTACCGCACCATTACGGAGAGTCGGGTGACTTCAGCACGCTAATGCTGATAATGAGCTTGCGGCAACGCAGACGATCACACATGGATGAGCATTCAATTACTCACCCCATGATTAACACACAGTGAAAGCAAAGACTATAGCCATGCAGGCCTCCATGACTTTCATTTCATAATGCGCCACTAAATCTCCATCAAATAATGACAGCTTTGTCCCACAGGCTGGGGCTGAGCAGGGGGTAGCCCATCTTGTTTTGCAGAGCCCACAGAAACCCAGCTCAGGCCCTCACCCGCTGATACGGGGGCACTGCTGCCTGCCCCAAGCAGGACCTGAAGCAGTGACTTCAAGATGAAAATATTCCTACTCCATTCCCTGCCCCAGATATCCTCCCGGCCTTACAGACCAGATGCAGTTACTGTAGCTCAGCAGCCTCAGAAATAAAGAAATCCTCCTTGAAGTCCTGAAACATATATATATTTTTTAAGACCTAGTTTGAGGGATTGGCATTTTTATCACACAGATGTGAAACATGAAGTGTAATTGGTGTGGGAAACTTTTTGTAATAGAACAAAACTATTTGTAGTACTCTTGCCATAACCTGTGAAGCTACATTTAAAAATCAATTCAAGGAGACTCATGGTAAAACACACCATTGGCAACACTTCCGCTTCCTTGTGAAGATGGGTCCTTGGAAAAAAATGGTATTTTCAAGGATCCTTATGTATCTAAATAGGCAGATATGTTCTTTGGAGATTTTCTTTGGGACTGAAACAGGGAAAGAGCTTAGTTACCATTGAAAACAAGCTAAACTTAAAATCAAAGTTAGATGCCCAAACACTCAGGCACTTTGTAAAGTGTACTTTGTATCTGTCTACATATTTAAGCATCCATATATATTGAAGATATACCATCTCTACAGTGTTATTATACTATACCTGTGGGCCATATTCTTAAATAAATAAATTCTTACTGCAGCAAAATCACAAATCTGAAGACTGTGTCCTCACCAAAATGAAGATTAATACTAGAATTTCAAATACTACTAACTAATAAATCAGATTATTATTTAAAAAAACAGCACTGAAAAGAATCTTTTCACTGCTTGAAGAGTAGCTTCTTTAATTTACTAGGATGTGGTTTTCTAAAAACAAAATCATATTTAAAAAAAACTGCATACAACACCAAACAATCCACAGATATTTTTCCTAAGTCAATTCCTTTAGAGTTGGTGCAAGCCATCCTAAGCTTTGCCATAAAAAGTATTTGGGGAGCTAGCAGAAGTGTGACACTCCCAATTCACTTAACTTCTGGGCATAACTTCTGCTCCTAAACTGTGCACTAAATACAAAGTGAAAACAGTTTCCATTTGGTAACTGTAGGTAGGCTACCCTTGCCCTGACATAGAAATGAACCCAGACACAAGCCTGAACTGTGATATTTGGAACCAAATTCTGTCGTTCAGGGCTGTTGCTATTTTGTGACCGACGAAAACACAGGTGCTTACACCAGCCCCTGTGTAACTATTTCAGCATGATATTTGAAAGGGGAAAAGTGGTAGACAACAAAACAAAACTAGCATTTCCAGCTTCTTGTCTCAGTCACTTCCGCAACCAAACAAATTTAGAAAGCTTTCAAGGTATCAAGTTTTTCATAAAGAGTTTACCACCAGCCCTGCCCAGCTCAGTCCTGGGAGCTACAGGGGGCAAGTGTGGATGGAGACTTACCTACACTTTGACTTATTAGGGTCTCATCTACATGGGAAAAGATTTTCTAGTGATACACAGACAATACAGTGCCACACAAAACCTGCTTTATTTTCCTTCCACTTAAACCCCTTCCCTGACATAAGGTAAATTGGTCCTTCTGAAGCTGAGATGTAAGTGCTCATATGCAAGGTCATGCTATGACAAGAGCAAAGCCTGGACCACATTGGAGAAAAGATGTGGACCGGCTGACCTGGGCACTGCCATGCAGAACCTGCCCATGAGTTTCTGAATTTTTTAACTTTAAAACACAGAAAAAAAAAATTAGCACTGTAACATCAGTTACCATTGGAGAGTAAGATGGTTGCTATGTCCAGTTTTAGAAATGAGTAATGTAGACCATAAACACAGAACACATCAACATTTCTAGAGAGCAACTATATTGAAGTCCAGTCCTCTAACTGAACCTGGGTACCCTTTTTGAAGGCAGAAAGCTGTCTGTCCCCCACCTTGAAGCAGGATCTCAGTATTCTTAGAGATGGAGATAGTGTTGTGGCTACTACCATTACTTAAAAAAAAAAAAAAATCTTCAGCTATAGAGTTAAAATCTGAGCTCCTCAAGTTTTGCTGGGCTTCTGATTGGGACCATCCCCACATCTGCAATGCCATATGGAAAAACAAAAACAAACGTAAAAGGGACACAGGAGTAATATGCATGACAATCCAAACTAGAGTCAGCAGCTTCCCCCCCCCCCCCCAGTTTCATCATGAAAAGGAAAAAAAAAGAATTAGGCATTTGTATAAATACATTTTGTATTTGCTGACGAATCTTTCACAGCTTTGCAGATACTTTTAAGTAATAATATTGTCACAATGGTTGTAGAACAAATTTGCGACTAAACAGATAAAAAAACCCTACATGCCTGCGAAGGACCCTGCAGCAAGCATTTAGGGAATGGATTCCTTGGAACTGAGCATTCATAATCCAGTGCCTACTGTGCATTCACTCCCTTCAATGGCTATGGTAATTAGGTTGTCTCATGTTATTGTGACCTACAGTCTATCTATGGGGACACTTCAGGGGAGCTCTGGGTCCGAAATCTACTAATTTCACATTTAGAAAGACCCAAGAATTACAACAATGCTGAATTGATATGCAGAACATTCAGATAATTTTAAACACTTGAATCATTGTCCTCAGATGTAAAAAGATCAGGGTTTCCTTCAAGCACACATTGTGCAAATTCACTGGGTGTGTCACATTACACTGAAGGGATGTTTGCTGAAATGCAACTGGGCCATGGAAGTGGTAGTTGATTAAGTGGAAAATAAGGAGAGCCTTGGGCACAATGACCTTTATAAATCATGCACAAAATTTAAGCTGAGATTTACAGCAAACTTTTCTGGTCAGTTTTTTCTATGCTGATAGAAAATAAGGTAATAAGCCAGAATATACAAGTTAGTTTCTTGCATAAATTACAACCTTCTTATGAAATTTTGCTCAATCATCTAGCTTCTGGCTTTAGCAATATCGTATCACTTGATTCAATCCTAATAAACAGTCCAGACAAAGCTGCAGTCTAGTAATACCATCATGTTAACCAGTTCCTCAGTGCCTTAGTATTTGCAGTCCTGGATGACTTAATAGCGTGGTCTCACTCTACTCATACATTATAGCTGAATGGGTAATCATATGGAAACTTTGCAAACAAGTTTCCAGTTTAGGGCAGAGCATCAACCCAGATCAGACAAATAACCTACAGTCTAATTCTGTATGAGAGATCTTGGGGATCTTCGTACCATCTCCTTTACTCAAATCTAACCGAAGTGCCATTTCTTAGAGACGGGTCATTACAAGCAAATAGTCCCTCGAGTTTCTGGACATTGACAGATGAGCTCTGGAGGGCCTTGCAGCAGCTGCTCTTCAGGACATTGCTAACCCCACCTTCCCAGCCCTTCACCAGCAGCAGCCTGGGGACTAGAGAAGGGAGGCAGAAGTACGTTTCCCTTCTGCCCATCCAGAGAATGGAAAGAAAGAGGAGGGCAGACACCTAGAGAGAGAAAAGTCAAACTGCCTCAGCAAGATTTGCGAGATCTTCCAGACCCCTTATTAATGCAATAAATTCATTTTTGGGAGGGTTAAAAAAATTCAAATTACTGCCACAGTGAATGCTTAAAATTACATCCTATGAGTTAGATTGAATACAAAGTATGTACAGGTTCTCCACTGAGAAAATGGAATGTATTTATCTTTTTAATTGAATCTAGCCATATAAAATGATCCTGTTAAGTAGATGTACTGATGTACTGGGCCCCCATGTGGTTTGCCTTTAATATTTGTGCATTCAATTACTGGTTTTGAAAAGCAGGAATTACTCATTGCATCCCTAATGCTATATTTATACAGGATTTAGGCCTATTTTAAGATTAGACCTGACTTAATTGTACCAAACTATCAGCAATGTTGGAGTTGGACTACTGAAACTTATTATCATATATCTGCCTGATAATCTGCATTCTGCAGATCTGTGAAGAAGAAAAAGATAATACTTCTTCTTGCTACTATTGGAATAAAACTAGAGGATCTCTGAGGAGTCCGAAAAGCAGTTTTATCCAGATGCTCCAGTAAAGTTCCATTTTACAATGGAAAAAGTTAAAACATGAAAACTGTTCTAATAAAAAAAGACGTATGACAGAAGGAAAAAAAAAAAAAAAAAAATCACAGTTATGCCTCCCTATATAATTCACAGGGAAAAATCAACTGTAATATCAAGAAGGTATTGCAACAGTCCATGTTATGGACTAGGAGCTCACATCAATTGCTGCACACAACATACATTAGGAAGAGGTAAATAGTCAGTCACTCCTACTCTCTTCCTTGCAAGAGATTCACCGACATCTCGACTAGATCTGCAGAAGGAGGGGCTGCATTTCTAGTGCTTAAGGCAGCTCTACAGAGATCAACCAGACACTGCCCACGCCAAGAGCAGAGAACAGCCCTCTCCCCTCACCATGCAAGGCCATCCTTCAGCTTCATCAGCAGTTCCTTCACAACAGCAGTGCTCCTCTCAGCTTCTGCAAGACAAGGAGGCAACTTTAAAAGACTAAAGGAAACATGGTCAAAGGACCATGATTTCTTCAGATTTCTATTACAGTGTCACTATTTCTGCATTTATGCCTTAAATGTCAACAGCAAATTACATCTATATGCCTTCTTTCTAAATCACTCCTTATCAATTTTGTTTAACCATTAGCTAAGTAAGCGTATGTACAGACACCTACTTATATTATTTCCAGCCTGCCTCTTCCTCACTCACATTGCAATTCCTAGGGAGATTCCCATCACGGTTTTTGGAAAAGCCTTCTTAAGCATCATATTAAAGCTCTTGCAAAAATCCTAGCCTTGACCTTGTTCTAGGTGAAAGGTACTGCAGAAGTTCAGTACAGTCGCATTGTGGTTCTAACTCTGGGGCTTTGCAGATTGTATCATTTTTCTAATGAAGCCAAAGCGTTACCTTAATTTGTCAAAAGAGAGTAAAGAACAAGGACAGCAGCTGCAAGGACAGGAAAAGATACAAGTCCTAGGAAAACATTTGCTTTTATCAGTCAGTACAACACTGCTGTAAATCTGCACTATATTTGTCATGGGAAAAGAAAAGTAAGATCACAGAATCGTATAGGTTGGAAAAGACCTTTAAGATCATCAACTGTAAACCTAACACTACCAAGACCACCACTACACCATGTCCGTAAGCACCTCATCCAAATGTCTTTTAAATACTTCCAGGGTGGTGACTCAACCACTTCCCTGGGCAGCCGATAGTTACTAAGAGTCTAGTTGTGCTTCCTACACGTACAAAATTACTATTACTTGTAAAATCAGTGTTTTGCATAGATAAGAGCAGGAAATTAACAGTCACCATAGTTTTCAATGAAAGACAATATATGCTTTCATAATACAGAATAAAACCTAATATAGAGTAAAAGCCTTAGACCCTAAAAAAAAAAAAGGAATCCATAAATATATAGCTATAGGAACCTGGACTTCTCTATCAGAGGTGAATAATGAAGATAGCCAGGTTCAGACCTTATTTATGACAACTATAATACTGTTATGCATCAATTTAAATCAGTTTCAAAAAACACCACACACCAAGCTTCCAATTTAGACTTTTTTGGTTTTAATATATTTTTCTGAGGAATGGCATAGTGTACTTGCACTTAAGTTCTATAAAAGAAACAAGTAGGCAATCTTTCATTTAGAGCATACAGACAGCACTATGCAGAGTACTTAAAAATAACAGGAAAAGGCATATAATCCTTTTGTCCCCTAATATACAATGCCAAGGAACTCCTCAGTTTAATTACATGAATGTGGCATTTTTCAGAAAATGTTTGTAATATGGATCGAAGATGCAAATGTTTCTACTATTATTTGTTTGAAAACGAAAAGAAATAAATTGACTTTGAGGTGTTAATTTCTACCTTACACAGAACAGACGATGCCAAAGAGTCCAGAGACTCCATTACAAGGTAGTTGTTATCAAGAAAGAAGTATTCTAAAAATGTAGAGGCCTCAAATGCTTTGTTTTGATTTTGAAATAGACAATCTGTCTGAAATTCTAGCCAGACACTGAAGTGGAGCTGAAAAACCCTGCCTTTAGGATTTATCTTATATGCAAAATAAATGTTTATTGTGGAATAGTTCTGTAAGGTATACTTGAGTCATTTTTAACCACAGTATTTCCCAGATAAACACAACTGCTCTGCTTATAGTGAAAATTAATTCAGTTACGTAGATAGCTCGGTTCATAAAACATCTGACAGAATGGAAGAGGTATTTGACAAGCCCTAACTGGTACTTTTTCTCTAATCTTTCAGGTACTTTTTGCTTGTGAAAGGAAAAGCAATGAAAAGTATATGCAGAAAGAGAAAACTGCTTGGAAACAAAATCCTTTCCCCCAAAAGTAGGGTACAGTTGCAGGGATTAGGGAGGAAAATCAGGTAGAAAAAACCTGCTTACTCCTGTGATCCAATCACCATGTAGCTAATACTGGGCCCAGTGGTACTTACTTTTATATAAGTTACAAACTAATCTCACCCCTTTGACAAACTCTGTTTGACACAGAGGGTCAAATCACACAGATGTTCCTTTCCAGGTGTTTCTCATCTATTGCCATTACCTAATTATTCACTCACCTCATTCAATGAGACTCTCGGAGTTGATTGCTCCAATTCCTCTGAGCTCTTTTAAAAACCTACCCTGTATTTTCCTCTGTAGCACAAGGAACAGTGTTGCAGGTCTGTGAGAGAATAATATCTTGCACAGAAGTAGTTGCCACCTGAGCCTCTCTGCACTCAAAAGGAGCACAATGCAGAAACCAGGAAGAGAAACACAATTTTGAATGTGTTCCTGTAGTTGCTAAACTTTAAAAATTAACTGGATTTTTAAGGAGAAGTTTGAGGGAAAAGTGGGTAGCTAACATGTCAAGACAAAGAATGGAGTTGCTGCTAATGACCTTGACTGTCTTTTACTGCCTAGTAAGCTAATTATATTAAAAAAAACAGAGCAGAGGAAATTAGAAGGCATGTTGATGTTTCTATTCCTTCCAAATCAAAACAGTAGCCAGCATGATGTAGGAAAGCCCCTTGAGGTTACATACACTGAGAAAGAAGTATATAGCATACAAGCAAAGCCAAACAAATGTTCTAAGTATATTTTGGGTTTTAATAGCCAAGGGCTATCCCTACTGTGGCTGTGCCCTCACACATTACATATGGTCTGTAAAGCAGAAACCCACCTTTCATGTCAGACCATAGAACAATGTTATAGTTAAACATGCAGTTGAAGTGAAGAACAGAAATTACCTCCTGGAGCCCAATATGTTTGATAATCTTGAAATGGGTAATAAAACTCTTGCACCCTTTTGGATGAGCTGGTAACATGCACCCTTTTGGATGAGCTTTCAAGAAGTGTGCTTTCACAAAGTCTTTTGGAAGGAGGTATTTGCTGAATTTGTATCACAAAGCTCCTGGTTCGTAGTCATGGTTTCTGGTAAAAGGCTATTTGCCAGTTAATATCCCAAAAGCATGATTTCTGGAGCTTTACAAGAATTATGCAAACTCTGCTGAAATGGTCCTGGGCTCACAAGTATGCCTAAGCTGGCAGCTGACACAGCTACTGCCAAACACCCCCCCAGGGGGATAGCGGGGCTCCTGAAAAGCTGTATAGTGTAACGTGCATAGACAGCGCATGCCTACCCATCCCTACCTGTATCCCATTCTTGTGGTGTGAGCCTGAAACCACTCTTGTAACAGAAAAAAACCCCATAGTATTCTTTTGCTGAAGTCTGATGTAAAAGATCAAAATAATCTAGACAAGTAATTAATTTTAAATTAGAAAATATTTAAATTAGAAAAGCGTAACCCTTTTGGGATGGGGAAAAGACAACAACTGGTCTTTTCAGCACCAGCTTAGTGGCATGATCTCAACCTACTAATCCCATTTCTCTACTGTACCTCCAGAAAAACCTACATCCTGATGGCATAGGTAGCCTGGAGAACCACACGCTACAGTACGCAGTGACCAGGCCAGAGATCCTTATGCATTCAAGGCTATGCCTGCCTGCCACAGCTAATACAATATCATGGCCAATAATTTAATTACATGAAGACCAGGAAATGCAGAGAGTGACAGCTCCCATTCTCATGCATAACGCTTATCTCAGGCATAAAGTCAGCATCAAGGGCTATATGTGCACAAGGAGATTTATTGCTGCAAACCTGTGTATCTGAACATAGCACTAACACAGCAGCATTCTGTGCTGAACACACAAACTGTCAGGTATGTAAAATACAACAGAAACGTCTCAATTTCTTGACACAAGCAGAGAACAGCATTTCAGCTGCTGTAAGTTGCCTTCAGCAAGAGCAGGCGAGCTGGAAGGCCATCCACACTGCCCTCGGGTTTGCCACACCACGGGACTCCCTCCTGCCCCTCCTCAGGTCTGCTGGACCCTCCGACTCCTCCACGCACTCAAGTGAACTCGGTGCAGCCTGGTGAGTAAGCTGTGCAGATTTTTTAAGTTACAAAAACTGTGTCCAAGTTTGCCAAAACCAGTGACCCACATTTAAGAGTAAGTAAAAGATGTCTTTAAAAATAAAAAGGGGGGGGGGGTGTCAAACTGTTCCAATTATTATAGGAGATTGATTCTTTCTAATGAACATAGCCCCTGCCAAGTGCTGCATTGAAAGCAGCTGGCATGTAGTACAGACAACAACAGTGGTCTGCAAATGGAGCAAGGACAACACAGATAGGAACACCTAGTTTGCAGGTGTTCGGTTTTATGGTGCTAGTGAAACAGCACTTTATCACGCAGTTACTCCCCAAACTCATCTGCTGAAACACTGCTGTGCTAGCTGCTTTGTGACATGCTGCTCTCCTCCCTTCCCCCACTCCCACAATCCTTTCTCAGCTCATGAGGGCTCTACTTGCAGTGCTACACAAAAGGATTAGTTGTTTCAACTTTTCTGTTTATTTCCAAACAGCCTCAATTGCATCTCTTTTGACTGACCTCACCACCATTTTACTCGAGACTCCCCCTGCTTCCTTCCCCCCCAACAGTAACCTAGCAGTTTGGCTTGACATCAGTACAGCATCAAATCAGAATAGTGAAAATACACATTAGTTTTAAATGCTGCTTCTGTAGTCCTGCATCTCTGAACTGAACAAGCATTTTCTGCACTTTAACCTCTAGACACAGCAACACAGGAGAACATGCATTGTGAGCTATGAAACAACAGGTTTTAACACCATTTCTCTTTTCCTAGATTTACCACTGACATATTCTGTGATCTCAGACAAATCATTCAGTTTGTACCTCAGCTTTCTTAACTGTAAAACAGGTAGAATGCATGCTAAAGCATCTTAGAATACTTTAAAAGTTTCAAAATTGAAAGAGACTTTGAAAAGACTGGCTCGAAGTATGAACTATTATTTTCACAGAATGCAGACTGCACTACTAAGGGGAAAAAAAATCTTGACTGCGTAATCACATTTACGACAGTGGCGTGTATATATGCGCTACAGCAGTTTCAAAGGAAATGTCAAAGTTTTAAACTACATGTGCCACAACCATGTTTAATAGAAAGCCATCACAAGTCTTTTGGTGCCATGAGTCTTTGTAATAAAAGCATTTGGTTTTGTACTAGGCTATAATGGCTCTGCAAGAGCTGTCAGGATTTATCACATCAAAAAATCCATGCACTAAAGGAGTGGTTGCCCAAAGAGGGTTTGGTACTTTAGAGACATTAGAATCTATTTCGTTAATAACACATATTTGTGCACTTGGGGTTTGTGGCTTAGCTTGATCATATTGCAATATCGCCCATTCTCTCCAAGAGGCTTTTGTTGTGGCACTTCAAGGGCAGATCCACAAACAACAACACTAAGTGTTCAGGAGCAGCCAGATGTGAGAGGCTCAGGTGCCAGGAGCCCTGTCAAGCCCCAAAGCCACTGTGACATCCAGCACTGTGGGGAGTTACTCACAGCCCATCAATGTCTAGTTGAATGTTTTGTGTACGACCGGATTCAGCAGCCAGTTGAGAGCGTGAAATCATGCAGCGTCCCAGGCTCAGAAGAACTGTTAACTGACGACGGGGTTTTCCACTGAGAGGTTGTCCAAGATGCCAGCAAAAGACATCTGACAAGTGTTCGCTGACCCGTGCAGTTCCCAGGGATGAGGCCACATGCAAAGGTGTTTGCATCCCAGGAACCAGCATAGCTTAGTAACTGCTCTTTGTGAACATTTATCAGGGCAAAATCTTTCTCCATGACCTTCCAGTACCTGGTTTTAATTCTGCACAGCCCTAGTTGAGAAAAAAATAAAGATATATCCTTTGATGTGCTCTATATGTTTTCTCTTAGATGCTGAGAAATACAGGATCTTGAGTGACATACAACTCTCTTGATGAATATTTAAACCATCCTTTACTTCCAGCAACTGAAAAACCTCTGTGTGACTGTTTCTCTAAAATAGAAAGTCAACTTCTGTTTTACAAAAGGATTTAGGCTCAACAGTCTTTCAGTGGGAGGTTATACTGCAAAGAGAAGAAAAACTCAAAACAATCCACCCAAAAGTTATAGAGAAGAACAAGATTTCTGCCCTCTGGAACTACACAAGAATTAGCAGATACAATATCATTACATGAGTTGTAATGCGATCCTATTAATTGCATCAATAGCAAAGACTGTCAACACAGTTTCGAAGTATTTCAAAGCAAATTAAGGTATTGGTAAATCACATTCAACTTGACATTTTCACTTACACATGTGCCTTGAAGTTAGAAACCCAAAAACAAGGAGCTCTACAAAAAAAGTTATTTGAATAAGAAGGCTAAGTGAAGAACTTGTAAGTAAACGCAATGTCCTGAAATAGCTGAAGCACAAATAGCAAAAGGCCAAACACGGCTATTTTTAAGTAGAGTACAAAACTGTTGAAGTCTGTCTAAAGCAGCAAAAGATGGACGGATTTCTGGGGGAGCAGAGGAAGAGAAAGCACGCATTTCTGTTGAACTGTTTCAAATTAAGGGTGTTGCACATTTTTCTAAGCTGTCTAACTCTACAGGACTCTGTGGTATTGAACGCACAGAAAATCCATCCTGTCATGTTACAATCTTGGTTTTCTATCCTGTTGTGTATGTTGGCACATACCATTAGCAAGAATTCACAGCTGCATCAAACCAAGACCAGAGCTTTGTTGCAAGGAAGATGCATTGCTGCAAAAAAACAAGAAGAGGTTCAGTTGCGTGCAGATCTTCCATGACATGCATGCCAGATCACAATATGGGGGTGGGGGGGGAGGAATAGTCAAGCACTCGTCTTTCCTTGGGGATATTCTCAAACAAGAGGCAACATCTTAATCCCCCTGAAAGTCAAGCAAGATTTTTACCATTGATTTCAAGGAATCAGGACCTGGGTTTCTTATAACTAGTAGTATCCTCTGTGTCCAGTAAAGAAAAAAAGATCCTTTTTATATAAAAAGATGTTTTATACCACTCTAGCAGTGCACATTTCATGTTCATTTACAATGTCACAACCCTGAAATAGTGCCCAGCCAGAAGAAGAGCCAGGCCCAAGAGAATGTATTTTTCCCAGAGGTATACATTTTGATGAAAATAAAATCTACTACTCTCCTGCATTAGAAGATTTCAGTTACACAGCTTTCAGAGTCAACTCTCATTCCTTTGTATGTTCACAAGCTTCTCCTTTTCAGCTAGCTATGGGTTTTCCTTTCTCACAGTTATCAATGGGTTGTCCCAAGGTTAACAGCCAGCCTTGGATCATCAGCAGTCTATTGAAATGAAGGTGTTTGTTGCAGAATACAAATGAAATCCATAGCTGGTAAACATACACCAGACACTGACCGAGAAGCCCAATCTGGGCATACTACATATGTCAATACTTTGGCAGCACCGCTGCCGTGTATTTATGTTTTCTTTCACATTTTTCCTGAGTTTGTTTTAGAGCTAACGACCTTTTTAGTACAACACCTACTTCACTAAAGTACTGAGGCCAGTGAAAGAAGTACCTTGCAAGATGGCTTGAAGAAAGGTGAAGTAGGTAACATATTCAGCTTAAGAAGGTCAGCACAGACAGTCCAGTATCTATCTTACTAGTCTAAAACTATGGGAGGGTTTGGATCCACATCTGAGTTTTGTGACAGTTCTCAATTATCTGAGTGCTCAGATAATAAAAAAACCCAGCAACAACAGCAAAACAGCAAAGTTTGACTGAGTAATAACATTTTCCTCAAGGTTGTGCTGCTTTCCCTCTGCCCTTGCCAGTCCTTGGAGAAAAAATAAATAAATAAAAAGGGGGAGGGGGAAGGTTGAAAGAGTTTCAAAAGAACTTAAGTTAAAATTTCAGTTCAAAGATTTAGGTCACTGCTTATCACTCTCTCAACTGTTCTTTGATTTTAAATCCTTAAATATTTTAAGATAAGACCACTTACCCCTTGTCTCTACTGAAAAGATGGGAGTAACTTGTTCTGCAGTTTGTGAAACAGACTGTGCTGTGAGCAAAGTGCTGGACATCCTGCTATTTATCTCAAGGTTATGCTGAATGCACCATCAAACAAGTTATTTGGCCCGTGTTTAGTTGAGTATTATTCCCAGTGTGGTACTGAAACAGCGTTATAGTGGAGCAGGGCAAAGATAGCCTTAACAGAAGCACTGTATTGCCCTAGTCCACCAGTTGATGAAATCTGACTTTTTCCCTACAATATCAATTAATGACACTAAATTTCCAATAAAATTCATGACAAAGCAGCCACACTCTGCTAGAGGACCAGATCCAGGACAATCATTTCTGGGTTTTGTTTGCCTGCAATTTTGTATTCCTGCAATTAGAGGGAAGAGTAGACAGGAACGGTGAGAAAATATGTTGCTATCTTCCCACTTGGCTTGGTTTCCAGCTTCAGCTATGAAAAAATGTCAGCTTTTTGATATTCATGTAAACACTAAAATAGACTTCTAACTCTGAATGAGATTTCAAGTGACAAAACATATGCAAAATGCAATTTCAGAGAAAGAAATTGAAAGTTTGTATCCAAAGCAAGTCCTGGCCCTGCTAAGCCAACAAGTGGCTGGTGAAGAGATTTAGGGGTAGAGTCCTATGCGAGATGAAGCTTGGTAATCAGCCATGCTGGAAGATGACTCAGCTGACCAGTGAGGCATCTAAGCAGGAAAGGGAAAGCTAAAGTACAGATAAAGTTCTTTATCAGAAAAGGCTGGCTGGTGGGAGTTTTTGTCCTTAATTGAAAACCCTGGCAATTTGCTGATCATGAGTTTGTAAATACTCTCAAGATAAAATACTTCGGCAAACAAGAAAAGATTTTGAAGGCAGTTTTCACCTATTCAGAGAAAAAAAAACCAAAACCCAAGAACAAAACCATGGACTTCAGCAAGTTCCAAGAAAGAAAGGAAAATTACATAGAAGAAAGCAAAGTCTTTAGGAAGGTCATTTAAATTGTCCTTAATACTTTATTTTCTATGGGTTTATTTTTAACCTCATTTCTAAGTGTGCTTTTGTAGCCAATAACATGTAACATACAGTGTCAATAATACAACTTCTTCCAGTTGGTACCAGACAGTACTGGGATGCAGCTTTACTGTTGGGCAATTTTGCTCTCCCTTCCCAACTATTCACGATGTGCCTGCTAATACGCTAAATGGTGCGCACTGAATGTGTACAGTCCAGCCTCCCTGGGCTCAGCTGGCCACCCATCAGCTTCCCAAACTACTTCTCCACTGTCATTGTACCAAGCAAATGCTTCTGTGCACTTCCAGTGAGAAGTCAGAAAAGTGAACTCAGATTACAGTACCTTTAGCAGCTGTTTAAATTCACTTACTTCCTTACCTGCAAGTGATCTCTAACTCACAGCATGCAGGAGTAGTGGATGTGTATAGAGGCATGATACGTAAGGCATGATATACAGGCTTGAGCCCAACTGAAGCTGTTTATACAAACGTACCCCAAGACTTGCCAGTCACTTGAAACAGATCATCTGTTAGTTACTAAATCCACTGACATCCAGGGCCACTCAAGTTTTCTGGTGCAAATTTCAGGTAAGTGATAGTTAAGCAGGCAGTGTCCTGATGAAGTATCTCAGCCATTTAATAAGCATGCTGGGCACATGGCTATCACATGAAGTTTAGTCTATTAGCCTCATAGGCTAATTTAAAGGAAGTATAAACAAGAAAGTAGGTAAGGTCCACAGGCTTGCTTCATGACTCAGATTGCACCCACAAAAACAAAATAATCCAAGTCATAGGAGCAGACTCTGACCTTAGCCCTGAGAAAGCTCGAGTGCCGAGAATACTGAAATAGAGAAATGCATGAAGAGTGCTTCTGTCTATCATGGTTTCTTGTAATAACTGGAGAAAACAGATTTTGCAAATGTTTGAAGTTCCATGCTAAGTGCTTTATCCACCACATGTCCCCAGAGGCCCGCACAGTAAGGTAGGACTTCTGAGAGAGGAAGGGCGCAAGGAGGCACAGAGCCAAGGGGGAAGGTGTTAGGCGATCTTGTAACATGCAGCCAGACCATGAAGATCCACTCCCATCAGGAGTGATGAAGTAGAGCAGGATTCAGAAAGCTCCTTTGAAAGGCTGCTCCTCAAACATAGGAAAACAAGCAAGAGCAGCTTTGGGAAGTCTAGGAGCATATGACAGACCCAGCAATGCACTGATCTGGTATACATCTTTCAAGAGGTGCTTTATGAGGGCTGTGACCAAAAAAATGCCTCTTAAAATGTACAGGTTTTTAAGCCAACGTTGTGATTTGAAAGCCTGGGTCACGTTCTCCAAATGCCAGGAGTTGGCCATGTTTCATGTGTAGGCAACTAAAAAAACACACAAGTCTTGCGGGACTTCTACACTTTCCAGACATGAATGATATAAACATCTAAAATAATTAAAAAGGACCTGAGCTAGAGTCTAATTTTCACAAGCATGTAGAAAAAACACTGAAATACAATTTGCTTAATGTTACTTACCACCATAGAATTTCATTTATGCAACACTGATTCACCATTGCGTTCTTAATTTTTTATGAAGATCAAAGGAAAGAAAGAGACTCCAGTGTTACTACCAAAAGAAATATGTTTTTGCTTGCAAAGCTCTATCACTAAGCACCATCCTACAGGGTAAGTGATTTTAATATTTTTGTTTTCACTGCTCCTTGCACACAAGGAGCAGAATTTAAGAGATTACTCCTTGTTTACACGGAGCTAAAGCAGAACATACAACATTTAAAAACTGAAGTGTGTCCTTCCTCCTTCCTTGGACATACATATACAAAACTGTGAGGGGGAGAAACACGTACCCTATTGTTACCTATAGAAAGAACTGTGAAAAAGGATTAATTGTTAACGAGGATAAAATTGAAAAGGCAACATCTGCTCAAAAAGAGTCCCTTGGGGAGACTTACTGCTTCAGAAATATATGATGGGAATAAGTTAAGATAGACAACGGCTAGTCATGGGATGCATGAAAAACTGAGTGATTATACCCTGTTCCAAACCACTGGTTTTCATTACTGACATAAATCAAGGCAAGGCAGCAGCTTAGCAAATCTTGAAAGACAATAAAAACACCACTGAAAGAAGCTGGCAGTTAGAGTTAGCAGACAATGTTGTGTCCAGAAATACCAGATGCCTTTATAAAAATAAGGTATGTTTTGCTAAGCAATGTCTGAAAAGTTTTTGCAGCCAAATGGAGCTTGATCTTTATTTAACAGTTGAGCAACAGCGGTCCTTATTATTTAATTAAGCACTCATTCCAACCCACATTTATTTAAAAAGCCTGAAACGAAGTGATTTTGCTGCAAGGCAAGTAGGTGAAATGGAAAGGGTTTATTCATATAAGGCTAGGAGTCATGAATGAAGCAATGATTTTACCATAAAAAGCATTCGCTGCTAAACAAGGAGTTACTGTGGAAACCAAAGTCCACACTAGCTGGTTTAACAAAATGGCCTTTTGGTTTGAAAACCATTTCTGCACCATACTTATGGAAGGACATTTTGCTCTTGTTTTGATCTGTGGTCACTAGTCCTCATGTCCATGAGGACGGTGTCCCTCTATCAGGCACAGCACATCTACCAATAAATGTTAGACAACGGCTGAAAAAAAGTCTGATTTGATTTGGAAGAGAAGCCATGGACTTTTCAATTATTCCTTTTATTTATACACTAGCCCTCTATTAAAAATATTGCAATTTCCCCCTTTCCAAGCAGTCATGTACTCTTCATACAAATGCAGAAAACATTTTGCAGATAATGTTTTGCCTATTTCGTCAGGCGCAAACACTGTTACTTTTAATGTCCAAACCAATCCTCAAACTACGTACCTGATTTTCCTGAAATCCCTCATGCTGCAGCTTAAACCCATCCATCATCTTTACCTCCAAGCACCAGCTGTCTGGCTGGTGCGTGAGGAGGCAACCAACCGGGCTAAGCTTCTGGAGGGCAAGTGGGTGGGTGCCTGAAGCAGGTGTCTGCAAAGGACCACCGGAGCTGACACAGGCTGGGGAAAGGGTGTCTCTCCAAGAGACCAGCCTTGCATGCCAGGGCACATGCCAGTGGCCGTGCACAGCCCCTTCGGCTCACAGCTCTGGTTCCCCTTCAGAGGTTTAGGTGCTCCTCCAACTTCCCACCACATGAACAGGGAGGAGACACCCCCAGCCATTGGCCAGGCAGCAAGTCCCCTCGTCCACCACGTCTCCTTGCCCCTGTTTTCCCTACAGAGCACCTGTTGCAGAGCAGGGACATAGTCTTTTGAGTGCTCTCACCACACGGGGAAGCAGGGCCCTGCATGACTGCAGAGATGTGGAAATTGGATCAATCTGATTTGGGTACAAACCCAAGAGAAACTCCATGGATCACCCGAAACAATACCAGATAGAGACTGGTGTGCATTTTGGAGTCTCTAATGAGCATAATTTCATTAAGCATGCAAGACCTAATAAGCACTAAAAGGAAATAACCAGGCACTGCCATAACAGGAAACACACCAGAGTCCTGCCTAAATTGGAGCTGGCTGGGAAGCGAGCTATTGTCAGGAGCCCAGCATTTCAGATGCTCTGATACTGCTGACTACCTTTAGCAAGCATGGCATAGTGGCAAAAACAAATAAACAAGGAGACTGGTTTGCTTATTTCGAGGGAAGCAGCTCAGAAACAGTCTAAATCCTAAATGTGCACATCCTACAATACACTATTGTTCCACTGAAGTGGACAGAAACAGTAACGTGTCAAGTTAAAGGATGGCTTAATTTACAAATAAGTATAAACACACACACCCCCATCTCTCTAGATGCACCTGTTTTAAATCCGACTGGGGATACGCATACCTTGCTGAAGGTGTTGTAATTTCATTCGCACGGGGTACATCCTTACCTTCATTTTCACTTCTTTTACGGCCTTCTGTCAAACTACTACATTGCAAAAAGACTAGAGATTTGCCTTGACATTTGTGGGGAATTTTTTTTTTTTTTTAAAGCCTGGAGAATGGAACTGGGAATCATTTTACTATTAGTTTGTACGCTCAGCTACAATTTATGAATGGTACCGGACTTGGGTTGGTCCTATCTACAGGTCAAATTAAACAGACTTGTTCTTCATAGTTTTCCAAATGGCACTGGCATTCTTCATCTGCACTGGACATGATCTGTTCTAGGAAAGCACTTTCCAAAACATTTCCATTCCTGCTAATGTAGTTTCAGTTCCCTGATCTCAGCCATCCTGGAAACTCGTGTACGTCGCAGCACACGGTTCCATCCAGCTTTGAGCCAAAATCTTTGGGCAACATGCCCGCACCAGTTGTTCTTCCCTCTAGCTCCTTGGGAACTGACCTATTTCCCTTCACTGCCATGACATGGCTGAGAGGCTACAGAACTCCCAACTGCAACAAATGTGAGGCCACCCCTAAAGGAAAGGTAGTTAAATATGTTTTTAAGAGAAGGCACAGGTAGCACAGCACTAACTAGATACTTGCTAAACCTCCTCTATCATTTACCTTGTAATACCCTGTCTCATGGCCCTTTTTTCCTGTTCTGACTATACGTCTTCATGCGAGAGAAATACATTGTTTTATATTTTGTGTACAATCTAAGTAAAAAATTAAACACTAATGCACAAACATATCTGACCAAATAAAACCATAAAACTACCGATATTTCCCAATATGAGTCAGTGTGGATGTGGGAATTTCTAAGTAGAAACAAAGCAGCAAAAATGAAAATGTGCCTGTTGAGAGCTGGTGTTGCTTACCGGTAGTCAGCAGAAAGGACATCTTTTACCATTTAGAGATCACACCAGTTCCATCATTTGGATCTGAAAATTTACTGTGCAGACTATTGGACATGCAGGGAAATCCAGATGTAGCTACTTATTTCTTTCATGTTCCCAGTGTGAAATAGCAAGGCTTGGGGTATCAGAGCTGCATACAGAAGGCTCATTATGTAAGTGACAACTATAATATTAAACCGAATAGAATGATAATATAATTCAAGAAATCTAATTGCTACTGTGCAGGAAACTCATTTTCTAACAATACACAGCAAAAGCTGTCTCAATCACTAAACAAAAATCCACCCCCTTATAATTTTCTTTCATTTTCAATTTTATACAAATGGCCTTAACTCCTCCTATAGACATCAGCACTTAACTAGTCAATCAATCATCAGAATCAATCACCACACCTGCTGTCTCCATTGTTATTCCTTAAATAAAAACATAAGTACAAGAAAACATGTACTGACTAGAACCCCCCAGCAGCACATTAAAAAAAACAAAACCAAAAAAGTATTCTCATTACTAAAGTGAAATACCTTTTGAAAGATGTCAATGAAAATTATTCCATCACAGGAGAAAGAAAAGTTGCAAAATTTACAAATAAAATATGTTAATTCAGTGACAAATAAAAATCATTTGAATGTAATATTTCTCTGAAAATAAAACCCCAGCTCTTAATAACTCTTTACATTCATTATCATCAAAACACCTGGCCAAGGAAATCAGTATCATTTTTCTTACTTTAGAGATGGCAAAACTGGAAAGATCTCAACAATATCAGAAATCTGCAGATCAGTAGAAAAGCTGGGAAAGGAACTCATATCTCTCATATCCAGTGCAGAGCTTTGATTTTAGACCTGACCTTTGGAACAATACAGAACAGATCAAAGACTAATATCTAAATATTCTGTAATAACATCAGACATTGAATATAGACCTTTATATTCCCAAGTTTAATATTTTACTATTCTCACCCCTTAAAAATCAGACACACAGGGAAAAATAATCTAAGACAAGGAAGGGAAATATGGAAGTATTAAATAAGTTTTCTACCAATGTGCAAGTTAGTGCCCTTTCCAGATTCCAACTGCAAATGAGAAGAATCATGACAATCATTAATCAGCTGTGCTCCTCTCTTCATCTGTAGGTTTAATACTTCCTTATAGATGTGTCACCATGGACCAGATTCACCTGAGAAATGTGACAATTAACACACAAATCCCTGACACAGTGGGTTTCTATTTCTTTATGGTAATAAAGGCAGAAATTTTCTATGCAGGTGCACCAGCAGTTCTCCCAGTGCCTCCAACAGGAGTCAGGAGTCTGCATTCCACAGCAGCATATCTCCAGATGATTTAAACAGAACTTGAAATACAAGTGGAGATGCCGTCCTGTATAGGTGGAATAAAAGCTAGCACAGGAAAGAAGGCTGCACCTCATTTTGGTTTTGCAGGCTATGCTTGTCAGACAATATCCAAAACAATCCTTGTTTTAGAGCTCACTGTGTGACATCACCACATAATTAGTTTTTCGATCTGCAATCTTTTACTCCAGGGATCTATCCAGCCCTGTGTGGCAGAGCATGCAAGGGCCTGGGGCTCGGTGTGCCAGCAGCAGCACCCAGGGAGGGAACGTCCCACACTGCAATGTTAGGTGAGCATCACAGGCTCCCAAAGGGACTGTCGTGCAGGTCCCCACGACCTCCCCAGCGGCAGGGACTGATGCAGCCATTATCCAGTAGCATGTGCAACCGAGAACAGCATTTGGCATTTCGACCTCAATGGGCTGCACAGAACCTGATCTTTATTTCATGGTCATGGCAGAAGACCGTGCAGAGAAACAGCATGCACAGCACTTTTAAAGTCAATGGCACCTCAGTTTATGAGTCAACAGAGATATAAAAGAGGCTTTTACAATCTCCTAAACCTGCCTTTTCCAGAAGGAAATCCTGATTGTATAACTACATACAAAATCATCTTTTCAAAGCGTACCATGTATTTCTTCCACATCCTGGCAACAAAAAGGGTATTTCCCATTAAAAATCCTAACTTCCGTATTACAAAACCATGAATGCTTTACTGCAAGGCATAGTCAATGGGATGGCACAAGAAACAGACAATTCCCCTCCCATGAAAAAAGCAGTATCTAAACATCCCAGAAAATGCTTCTTCAACCAGCATCAGTTTCTTAAGAGCAGCACATACTGCAAATGGGTTTGCTTTAGCATTTTAATACGATGCAGTAATTTGAGATAAATGTAACAATTCAGAATATCTAAATCTTCATTGTAGTTACCTTTTTAGGATTTACAGTAGGCCAAAAAATTCCCACTGGTCCGGTGATTTGATATAAGTTATGCGGCAAATCTTTTTTAGCCAGAGTCTTGGAAACTTTATTGAACTACTTTATACTTTGCTATAAACATCGCAGCAACAACACTGCAAGTGCTATCTGGAAATGAGTGATGTGAAGGTGTTTAACTCTACACGATTCTTTACAAATAACACACTGTAGCCGGACCCAACACCAGCTCCATTTCCCCATGACTCCTCCATCTCTAATAGTAGCGTGTTAGACCAAAGGATGGCACATGCCATTAACTAAAAAGGAACAGGTTATGGGAATGTGTCAGTTCCGCTGGAGGATGCACAAAAGCAGTTGGATTTAGATACATTTTCTTTTCATGCCAGTGAAGGCTCTTATTCAAAAAACAAATCCATGTATCGCTTCCTGCCCCTGCTGCTGGGCAGGGTATCCTGCTGCAGGGTGGAGCATTAAATTGTTCAAGAAAAACACTGGCTGGCAGCCAGTGGAAATTTCATGTTTTATGGGTCACGCTTCTATTCTACCATGATTCATCAGCTTCAACATCCACTGGTGATGTGTATATGTGGCATATGCCACAGGATATATTTTCTACTACAGTACATTTTGACTACGAAATATTTTGTCCTTTCTAATGCGTTTAGCCTAGGCTTAGCTAGAGGCAATAGGAGGTTCTAACAGCAGCCTACAGCTATTTCAAGGACAGTTATGAAGATGATGGAGCTAAATTCTTCCCTTAGTAACATATAGTGTAACATGAGACAACAAATTGCAACTGGAAATTCAGGCTTGGAAGATTCAGGCTGGATATTTGGGGGGGGAGAACGGGACACAATCTCCAGCAGGAGATCACCCTGGAGAACCTGGAAGAGGTTAAATCGTCATCCTTGGAGGTTTTCAGGATGCAGCTAGACAAAACTAGAGCTGGCCTGACAGCAATCATTCTCCCTCGAGAGGGATGGTGGACTACATGTCCTTTCCAGCCAACATCCCTATGATTCTGCAATTTTATGTATCCTCAGTCAATGTTTCTGATTAGTCTGACTCTGCAGCCTGAATTAGAAAGTCATTCCTGTCTTGGACTGTGTCGAAAATCCAGATGTGTTGAGACACCCACAAGCGCTACAAGATACTGCAGCGCGCATCCTCAGAGTACAACATACTGGCCAATAAATATAAAATCAGGGTCTCAGGTGTTAATCTGCAAAGTTTCCAAAACTTTGAACCAGATTAAGCAAAATAAATGAGGTGCTGAAATAAAGATGACAGACAACACTTTGTTCACCTGACATAATGGAAAAAGACACAAGCTTCTACAAGCATCAGCCTGAATCCGTGAAATTAATTTCCTTCAACCAACCTTCAAGCCAACCTTGTCACCTTTTGCTCCAGATTACAAGTTGGATTCTTCTCACCTTCCCTAATACATACATGCATTTAAAGAGCAAAAATCACCCTCAAACTGAAACCTTCCCTTACACATTTTTCACACTGATGAAGCACAAGAACAGAAAAAATGTATATGTCACTAGTACACAGAAGAAGGTGCTCCGATATTGTAATAATGAACACAATATTAGCATAGGTTCTTATTTTTCTTTATATTTAAAATTTAGGTTATCTTCTATCATGTGTTTGTTCATTCTCCAGGGCTGGATGAGGAGATGGGTAGGAACCCCAACTAGAGTACATCTCGTTTTGTATTTATGCGCATATGCAAGTTCATATTCTTTTAATCCCAAGTAATCTTATAACTACATGCCATTGAATGTGCTTTCTACTGCTGAATGGACTTTCTTCAAATGCATGAAGACAGACAAGCACTATGCTCCTCTGACTGAAGTCAACAGGAGTTGCAAATCAATTTAATTTGAAGCCAGATTAGGACTTCTGTGAAAAGCTTACATATAGAGAACCATGTACTGTAAAAATGTAATCCTTTAGGGAAAAAAGTCATTTATAAAAATCTTCCAGTGAATAAAGAAAATGCACAGTATTGACTTAGGTAATCATTTAACAAGCTTGACAGCTGAAAGTAATTAATTCTTGGGCAAAGTTTCTAGGATGAAAGGCTTGACCTGCGCTTGAATCTAAGAGCAGCAAGCTGATTGACCTTATGATACTGTGGTTTCATTTCAGGAGCTGCCTTCCCCCCCCCTCCCCCCCCGCTTTTTTCTGAATTGCATGAATATTTCATGACTAACTGCACATACCATGGCAGACAAAGAGCTAATAGATTAGTAATTTGACCTGCTATTTATTTGAGGTGCCCCAAACATGCAATGAAAGAGAGTCTGATTTTTCTTTAGAACAATCATTAAACAGAATATGGTTGATTCTAGAAACTTTATCTTTACTTTAGCTGAGCTAATTGCAGACGGTGTAAGAGGCAAAGGGTATGATAAGAATTCATGTCTGGGAATGAAAGGAAATCAGTGAGCGATACAGTCAGACATGACAGAGCACTCTATCTTAATCACTGCAGTAAAACACTGAACTTAACTACATTACCTATAAACCTTGTTTATACTGCTTCTGCTAAACTTCAGCAAAGGATTTAAAAACACCCACACCACAAACACTAAAAGAATGACTGACATCACATTTATACCATAGAAGTGTAAGAGAGCTCTTCAGTTGCACAATTTTCTTTCCCAGATTATGAATGTCCGTTAAGATTGATGGGGAAATCTCTTAAATGACATGCAAAAGTTGCCTGTAAAGCAGTTCTTGGAAATCATCTCTAAAGATCAAATTATGGTTGAGGGATCTTGCTAGTGAAAAACATGAAGCTGTTCGACAAAGCAGAGTGGTTTTGGATAACCAACTGAGCATAAAATGGAGACTTCATTCATCCCTTTCTTTCCTGTCCTCAGAACAAGAACCACTAAGGAACACAAGCGAAGTAGTAGACTGGCATGGAAGGAAAACATTTAACTACGAAGCCATTTTTATGCATTAAAAAAGTACCCAAATTCATACAAGTACACTGTGAAGCAAAGAAGAGAACATTTAACTGAGCCAAAAATTAAAAAACCCCAACAAATTAATAAAATCAGTGTATTACCCCACTGTGTAGCCAACGTCCAAGTGTAAAAATTCATGAACAAGTTCAGATGACTAGAAATTGCCAAAAAGAGTAGCTGGAAAATGCTACACTGCAACACTTAGAGACCCACTTGTACATCAGCACAGCCCCAGGATTGATCAGGCACTTTATAGCTTTAGGTACCTATTTTCTGCTCAGGGTGACATGCTCTGAGGTTATGATAGCTGCACTCCAGCCTGTTAGTCTTCTTAACTGCTGCATGCCCTGATTGTTATGCTGTAGCATTTCATTTGAGATAGGGATATATCAGGCACCCTACATTCAAAATGTATGCAACTGTGGAACGAGTGCGTATACAGATTGAAGTTCTGAATTTGGTGAATGTAGTCCACACCTACTTTGATAGAATTTATACAGTTAATTTCCTTGAGGTTACTGACAAAAAAATAATACTATTTGTCACCTTCAAATAACCCTTCCACAACACCAGTGATCAGTCCATGGTCTGGAAGCCATCTACAGTCCCAGGGACAATTAATTTCAGGGCTTGTTCCTCCTTCTCCCCCATCACTTCTGTCCACACTGAGTTTCTTTTGCAAAGGGATATTTGCATATTTGCTAAATACACTTCGGTAACCTGTGCAACAAAAGTTCTTTCATTATCTTCCAATGCTATGGAAGTAATCTCTGAAGTGTCTTTAATCTTAAACCGGAAGCATGGCTTCCCAGATACTGCTATTGAGGAGGTGAACAGGTTAAGAGCAGGAACAAAATCTACTGAGAAATTGCATTACTAGACTTTGCTCTCAAGCACCTCTATTAGCCTATGCAAGAAAGCAGCTGAGGGTAGTCAGAAGTAGTCATGGCAAGTAACAATTCTGACACAGTTTGGCTGGTATTTAAATTGTGGCTAAACAAAGAAAAAATGGCAGTTTTAGCTAAAAGGAGATGGGAATCTCAAACCACTTTGGTTACTACAGGAGAAAACAGACCAAGCAGTGCAGAAGGAAGCATACAGTCCTGAAACTTTCTTCAAATGCATATGGGAAAGAAATGGTAAGTGGCAGAGAGGGGATTGTGCTGGCTCGACCAGACAGGCTCTGGGAATTACAGAGTTTGTTTTCTGTCTCTTGCCTTACTTATTTCCTGAACGTGGACAAGTCATTTCACTTCTCTTTCTCTTCTCTTTTTGTTCTGTAAAACTGGTATTATACCATCTCTTGTGTATTTCAAAGGCACAGCAGAGTGCAAACTGGAAGGAAGGAAGCCAAGGAAAGAAAGAAGTCAGACTGACCCAACTCAGCAGATTTGTAAAATGAGGGAAGGTAAAGCTATTTATTCCTATGCCAGACTGGAATGATCCTGTGGCTGGCTGGAGCGGGAGGCAGCCAGCTCACAGGCACTAACATGCTGCATGCCTCACCAAACCCATCTGAAATGGCAACATTGCCATGATTAATGAACATCTCAAAACACCATAAAAAATAGCTAGGGAGAAGAATAATAAAAAGCAAGATTAAGGAAAACCCCTGTTTTCACACTGTCACAAAACCAAACAAAATATACACCTTAGATGAGAAGAGAGGTCATTTTTCTCCCTTTGGGCATTAGATTCTTTAGTCAAAACAATACAAGATTTCTCCTGGAGCAAACTCTCTCCCTGGACAGAGCAAGATGACAGCATTGTGGGTCATATTTAGAAAACCCAGAAGATGTCTGGCTCAAAACCAGACCATCCACCCTTCTCCCTGGCTAACGCCAGCAGCACTGGTGCTCAGTGTGCTGCGGGTGGCTGCCATAAATCAAGCAGTAGTTCAGCTTTCACCAGTGCCATTTCACCTTTGCCCATCAATCCTTTACTTCTTGCAAAAGCTACTGACTTCCACAGTTTCTGTAAGGAAACGTCTGAGTAAACAGCGAGTTCCTTCTTAGCCCCAAGGTCTCTCTTGAGCCTCTCTCTCAAGCCGTAACATTTGGCACTTCATCCTCCAAGTGTTTTTACCAATGCCTGTTCTATACCTGCTGGTCTGGTCTTGGCTGTAGGAACACATCATTAAGCAGACTCATTTTAGCTGTTACGAAAACATCCAAGTGTATGTACATCCAAACTTTCAGAGGACAGTGCTCCTCAAAAAACAAACAGATCAGCTATTCAGATTTAGAGCGCATTGCTTCCCTAAGTAATCCTTACTAAAATCCAGGACGGCAATGGGTTTGCACCACAGCAAGTCACCAGGAAGTTTCTACATTGTTTCAATGTACCAGCACATTTAAATGCAACTCAAATCTCTGTTGACAATAAAATTGTTTAATTATATAAATGAACCTACATCAGATTGTAGCAGTGGTAGCCATAGCAGTAACACCATGATAAACAGTAATTAATCCAAACACTTCCAAACTCCCCTTCAGCTGTCAGCCTCAAAGTCTTCTACAGATGAGGGTAATGACCCCCTTCTTTGCAGGGAGGAAAACTGAGATGCTGCAGTGTAACACCATTTGTTCAATAAGGAGCAATTGTAGGTCTTGGACATTTCACTGTTATTCCCTAACTTTCTTATTTGCTCTAATGGGCCATTATACACTCTACAAACAATTTGGAAGTTTGATGGTGCTTCCAGCTTTAGTAGCTTCAAAAGATCTGTCACGTACCAAAGAGGCATTCAGTATCTCAGACCTCAGGACTGGCTGAAACATAACTCCTGCTGATGAGAGTACTTTAAAGAGGTGTGTAATAAGTCAGCCATGTATCAAAAGAACAGGCTCTACTCTTCGGTTCTCAGCTGTCAACCAGTAAATAAGAATTAATGTATAATGGCAAAACACCTTCCTCGGGCATGCTTCCAACTCCTGCTCCAAAGAGCCTGGAAAACTGCTAAGAGCAGCTCAAGTGAAGAGAGCTATGTGTCAGGAGTACTCCAGCAAAGTGACCCAGCCATGTGCTTGCCTTTGATCACTCTGACTTCTATTGTTCTGCAAATATGATTGCATCAACTTGCCTTTTATCTTCTTCTATTTAATCTGCACTGATGTGTCTGCAACATAGTTGAAGCAAAATCATAGCCTACACGTGGATTCTAGATCACCTTGAAATACTGCTCCAAAAGCATTAGCATTGATTTCCAAAAAAAAGGATCTTGATAATACAGACAGGCAACAAAAAACAGACACAGGAGATGTTTTCCAAGCAACTAACAAATTTTGCAGCTCAGTTTCAGTGCAGAGATTTACCAGAAGGCAGAAGGCCCCCTAGTCTTCATCCTTTATCCCGTCTCCCACTCACATCCAAACACTGGTACTACTTATGTTATTAACAGTGCATTTAAGTTACTTTCTGGTAAGAGCGAGCTGTCTATGGCAGCGCAACAGAGGAGCAGGAGGAGATGAACAGTGCAGGGGGTAAGAAGAAACACTAAAACTTTTCCTGCAGTTGTAGCAGATAGAACCAGCAACTTTTCTTTCAGAGCATCTGTACTTCAGGCAGCACCCTTCATTTCCACCATGTGACTCACACAGGGAAGGGATGGGGCAATGAGGACATACACTAGTGCAAATAAATAAACCCATGAAATTTATATCAATCTGGAGGGAAGCAGAGCTGCAGTTTGACTCAGACATGCAAAGAAAGAAAGTTTTACATTGTTGAGATTTTTCTTTGGGGTTGTAGATCATTGTCAAAATAACCTCAGATTGGGCTGCTACCTACTACCTGGCATTGCTCCAGAGCTCAAGAACTCTGCAGACAGTTTTGCTCTTCTGGCAAAAGCAACACAATGCAATAGGCTGAGCTGGGCAGAAGACAAAGTTTTCTTGAAACTCAGCTGGATTGTGAAATTTCACAAACCACACTGTTTCTTAGATCTTGACCTCTCAGTACAAGTGCATAGCAACATGTGCAAGCCTGTATATACAGTAAAAAAAATCCCAAATAAGACATTTCACTACATACACTTCTCCCCCTGCAAGAAAGCAGTGAAAGAGCACACGGCAGATATTAGCCATACCACTTCATTTACTACTGCAGGATGATCAGATACAGCAGTGATGAACATACAGTAAGAGTCTATACAATAGAAGAGACAACTTGAGCAAGTTGGTCTATTTTATAGCACTCAGAACAGCATCCTTTTACAAAGATAGCAATGCTCAACTTTTCCAACAGCTGATCTGCCACTTTGATAGTATTGGGAGACACATCATTTTCTCCAGAGTCAAAATGCATATTTTCCCCATTCATTCCCACCCAGAGTTGTGGTCTGAAAATACCAGCCTTTTAAGTAGCACAATGAGATATATTTTTTTTTAAATACATAGAAAAAGCAAAGAGGACAAGACTGAAATTTTATTTCCTGCACATTTATCATATAGTTATATTCACCTTGTAGACATTCAGCCTTAGCATTCAATAGAGGTGCTTAGCGTCAAGGAAAAGCTTATGAAGCCATGTCTGAGCACGTATCACACCCCTGTTCCTTCTAACAAGTCACAGCATCTTTATGACACCCTTTCAGAAGGGCATCCTCAATTCCCTTTGGTAATTTCCTACCTTACATTCAAAACATCCATTTCCCCCAAGGACAGTCTGCTGCTGAGTTTGGAGGACATAATGAAATCATTATGGTTAGGATATTAGTACCTACACTTGCATCAGAATTTCACTTCCTTCAGAATTTCACTTCCTTTTAGATGCATATGTCAGTTAAAATTCCACTTCTGTACATGAAAGGTGTAGATGAAATATGTACTGATGCTGAAGAACAAAGCACCTCATTAGCTCTCCGAGCACAGTGCACTGCAGCTTGTCATTATCCAATGCATTCCTTGCAAGCCTCTGGGTGGGGGATATGACAATCCCTGAGGCTGCATTGCAGAGAAATATTATCAACATCCAAGCAATACCAGAAACAGGGTATTGCCCAAAATTATTTGTCATTGGCATCTCCTTTAATATTAGAGATGGAGGTCAAATGGAACAAACAAACAAAAAAGCATTGGTGAAGTGTAGGAATATTACCTTTGAGTTAATTTATTGATAAAAGCCACTTATGAGACACCTCTCTGCCTCATCTAGGGCCACAACCCAGTAGATAGCATATCCTAGGCTGAGTCACGCACCAACATGTTGCAATGTGAATTTCTCGCTGTTAATAGGGAGTTCAACAAAACAGCAATAGCAAGAGAAAAAGTAAGTTACTAGGGTAGTTTATAAAGCATTTTAATATGACTTTTGTTCAACTGTGACTGTTCTAACAATGGTAACATTTTACCTGCTGTACAAGAGGGGTTTCTGAAATGAGGCCCACAGAGTCTTTGTATATAGCTGCAAAGTGATGTCGATAACTGCAGCACCGATCAAGACAATCCTCGGTGCTGCAGTGGCAACAAGATTTCTTGCAGATAAACTGAGAGTGGATTTGGGAAACGGGCACACAGGGACTGAAGCAATTAACCTGACTCCAGAGAGTCCTACGGCTGTGCATTGCAGACTAATTCCTCCTCTAGCCCTACCTGCTACTGTGAACTGGAATAAACACCTTCTGCACCGGTCATTCTAAATGTGCCATGTCAGCCTCCAAAACCTGGAAACCTGCAAAGCTATTCTGCTATATATCAATTGTCTAGGAGTCGGCATACAGAGGAATCCACCAGTACCGCAATAGAGCATTAATTCCAGTGCTTTTGCTACAGGAATTCAACAGTTGGACTTCCTGGGTAACCCTGAATAAGCTATCCTCCTGTCCCTCAGCTGTCATGCGGGATGGCACTTGTAGGCGTGCCGAGACGCATTAGCACTTCCAATACCAAGATACTGACAGCCCCATGTGGCCAAGCACAAATATCATGGAGCACCACAGAATACCCTAGTCCAGTGTGTACAACACAGGACTTATTTGTAAACTACCCTTCTTTCAAATACTGCTATAATTATTTATCAATCCAGTCTCATTTTTGTCTATTTATTCTGCCACTTTCTGCTGTGCTCCAGAGGCTTCTGTATATAATAAAGCCACAAACATGTTTTGCTTTGTTTTAAATTTTGTTTAATAATTGTTTCCTGACTAGCTTTAAACAAAACTAATCTCACATACACACAGACACGTATACACAAAGAAACCACTGTTAACTCTAATTTTAACTTTTTTTTTAAAAAAGGACTGTTCAGTTATTAAATGTTCTAAGTAAAATCATTGCAAAAGAAACCCAAGCATCACAAGGCACAGAAATGCAGAAATCATGCCTCCCTGGCACAGAAGGCGCCCACCTTTGAACTAAATTTCCTACCAACAGGAGAGTTCAAACAACGTATTTTTCCCCTTGCACAGCCTATTTGTGAAATCCTCAGGCGTCTGGAAGTTCTGGAGGTCGAGTAGGAAGGACAAGCTAGAGTGAAAGAAGTGACCCACAAATCTGTAACGTGTTACACGGCGAGTCAGGCAGGCACAGATAACAACCGAGTCCTTCTTCCCGAGAGCCTTGCCCACACATTGTGCCTCGGAGCTGGCAAGGAGGGCCCGCAGCCCAGCGTGGCAAGTACACGAGGCTGAGGACGAGCTGCCTTTTGGCTGGATGTTACTGGTGTCACAGACTGACAGGCAAGCTTGTCAGGACACAATTCATTCTCTTAAAGCTTGAGCCATTCACAACACAAAAGAAAAAGGATGGTTTCAGAACACTTTTTTCAAGCATCCCACTGCCATAACAGTTCTTCCCTCTCTGTTTTTTTGGGCTAACAGAAGGTCAGTCCCACTCTTGAGCATTGTAACTAACTCACTCATTGCTGGTTGAAGTTAATACCATTTCCATAGACATCTGTGACCCCAAGTTTTTTCCCCTTGCTCTTTCCTGAGACTAGGGGCACAGGAAGAGGATTTCCTAACAATGAGCCAGAAAAACAGTTACAAACTGAAGCCAAACAGCAAACCAAACTCTGATCTCCCTTCCCCTGCCCATCTTTTGCCTTTTAATTCTTCTTTAATTAGTAAGCACAGCCTTTTCCTTGTTTTAATTTGCTTATTTCTTTGTTTCTGACAGAAGAAACACGTCCTTCCTGCAGGAGAACCAACTCCACTCTTCTATAAATAAAATCCACTTGTGTAGATGGAAGGTCCTTTGAGAGGTTTCCTAACACAACTAATTTTAAAAATGGAAGACTAGAAGAGCCAGAAGCAAAACTTTTTTGTCTCACAAAGGTATTGAGGAGCAAACACATTTATTTGGATAAGCTTTCAAAGGAACATTTAGGGAATGTGAAGCCACTACTTATTTTATGCGAAGCACAGTAGCTGACAAGCACAGGGTTAAACCTATTGGTAATCTAGTAAAGATAAATTTGCTAAAGTGCACAGGGAGACTATATTAACCAAACATTGTACTTTCCTAAATAAATGCTCATATACAAAAATATCTCACCTATTGCTGTGCTATGTAAGCAGGCTTCAATACTGAACAGCCCGGTGATTTACAGATGCCTGGGTTATAGAAGAGAGCGCACAGATGGCTTGTCAGCACTATAGAAGGGTTTGGCAGAAGACCTGAAAAGACAGGGAAGCTGATGAGAATGAGCTGAACATACTGGTGGCCCTTTCATATCATAGCCAAATCGTGAACTACAATTGTGAATTAGTCCAAGTCCATATAAGTTCTTGAATTTCACAGAAATGTTTAGTATCTTACCATTTTAACTGTATAGTCTTGATTTTAAAATTTGACTGTATTTCACAGGGGAAAAAAACAGAATTGTTAATTTCTGATAACAACTGTGCACCAAAAAAAAAAAAACCCAACAAACTATAGACATGTCTCTTTCTGCTTTGTATGAAGGATTTTATGTGTGAAATCTGACCATCCCAAACTCTGCTAAGAAATAGCACAAACTAGACAATTGCAATCGTACATTACAGAAAGTGAAAAAAAAAAAAAAAAAAAAATCAGTGTCGGGCACACAGAATAGGTATTCACAGTGAAACAAAAAAGAAAATGAATGTCCCTCAGTCTATTGGACTGATGATAGGTTTGCCATGATTGTTTTTTCCCCCTGGGAGATTATGTCTCTCAGGAGGTGACATCCACTTAAGGGACAATGAACCACTATTTATATAAATGTCCATCAAGGAAACTCTCTAAACAATTGCAAATATTGACCGACATGCAGCAGATTAATTTGGCTTCACTGTCATTGGGTTATATTGTAGACAGCTATTGTGGAATGGCAGATCTTTTACATTCATACTTGACACATCACAATTGAACATGGAATTTCCATCAACAACAAAAGAAGCGTTTAATAGTCACTTTGCTTCCCTAACAGAGACATATGCCTTCCTAATAATGTAAAGACAAGCAGGATTTTTTTCTAATACTAACAGATTTTTTGTCATAATACTAGACATTACCTACGTAAACAGTACAATCCCATGCTAACAAAAGGTTCCTGCTTTCTTTCCACAAGGAGTATCTCCAGTAGATCCTGAAACACAAATGTGTGTTCAGCTAGTCATTTAAATGTAAGGGGACATCAAGGTCTATAATGCGCAGAAGCATTTTTCTCAGTTGCAAGAGCTACTTCAATGTGGGGTTTGTTTGTTTTTATTAATATGGCAAGTCCTTGAATTCAACTGCAAAGCAATTACAACAGTCTCAAATCTAAGTTAAGAAAGTGTCCAATGTCAACCCTTGAAACAGGGCAAGATAGCACTGAGAGGAGCATATCACATCCTGCTGCTGCCTCTGAGCTAAAGATCACAAACTCTCTATCTCCTCACCTCTGCAGCTTTCCTTATGGAACTGTAGCTTTACAATCCTGGGACAAATGAACATTTGTCAGACTCACTGCAAGACATTCATTGCCATGACATAGGCAGGACAGCAGTATTTGGAATAGGATGCAGCAGAATAACTAATACCCGATTTTCAGAAACATCAAGTAGGCACAGTTTCTTTGACCTCCGTACAGTTTTGGATGCTCAACACCTGAGAATCAGACCGTGAGAGGAACTCAGAAAACAAAACCAGACAACCACTTTGTCTTGCTCCCACTTAGCCATACCCTTTTTGGGCCTAGTAGTTCTAGCATTATACTCTTAATTGGCATTATACTCATATTCCCATCTGAGATTTAAAGGAAGAGTGTGCGTGTACACACTAGTGTTAAACAAGAGGATGTAGCAGCAGGAAACTGATAATCAAAACATTTTTATTTTGTAATGCACTTCAGTTAGTCATCAGGACTTGATTTTGAACAAGTTTCAGAGTTGTAAATCCTTGCTTTATTCTGCTTACTTCACCCTTTCAAGAGCTCCAGCAGGAGAGAAGGAAAGTTGTTGTGAAGCAGGATAATTGGGGACTTACTCTGTAATTGTTACGAGCACTGAGCACAAAGGCAAAACTAAGACAAGCTGCCTGAAGCTTTTTTGGTCGTGGGAAGTGGCGTTACCAAGGTAATCACTTTCAAACTGTCCAGCAAGACTGCTGAGGAACTCTGTGCCGAGAGGGATGTGTAAGCCAAAGCGTACTTCCTGAAAAAGAGAACACGGGCATTCACTGATGATTTGTAGGACTTCCATGTTTTGTCTTAAATACGTATTTCTAGCTTGCTGAAAGTCGGAAAGCTGAGCTCATTGTGAACATTTAAGATCCTTCCCTATCACATCCTGAATCTTGCAATTGATTTGAAAATCAGATGGGGATAAAGGAAAGTAACTTGAGAATCACTGAGGTGCTAAACAAATTAGATAGAGACAGGTTGGGTATGGCCTATATATAAATGCTGGAGGTGAAAGTGCAAGGAACCACACTTTTCCCACACTGCAAATAAATAAATTTGCAGTACTTGTGCTTTCCTGCATCAACCCCTTGTAGCAGCCCCTTAGGTGCCAGTGCTATTTTTGTGTGCCCTGCAGGAATGCAGCCCATCACTCAGCTGTGCCGCACTGCCCCTCCACGTGACTAGGATGCAAGCCTGACACCTACTGCACACAACTCTTGAGATCTGCATAGAAGCTGTGCTTTTAATTCTGGAGACCCACAGCAAAGCATCCCAGTCTTCACCAAGATAGCAGTTGTTACACTAATCTGAGGCCTCACTGTGCTAATTGCTGCACGAACAAGTCACGGTAGAGCCAGCTCCTGCCCCATACTATCTAGCTGTTAAATTACCCTGCTACGGAATGTGGACAAAACCACACACATAGTTTGCAGATGGATGGAGGTGACGTGAAAGGATGGGTGACAGCAACAACAAAAGGGCAGATGCAGATTTCCTGACCAGCGGCAAAAGAAGAGGGGCACAGTGTTGCAGCAGTGGCCCTGTGCTTTTCATGTGGTGGCATGGCACGACCCCTGCCTGCTGGGGGATGTGCATCGGAACACGGCGAGGGGGACAGCAGAGCCTAGAAATGACTCTGCTGCTCCAGCATCCTGACAAGGCAGCTTCCCTGGAAGGAGCAGGAAGGGTTTTCAGCACACAGTGTTAATGTGCCTCCTCTTTGCTGTGTTTTCCACTTTTAGATACCTTGGGACAATGCGCATGATAGTTATGAAAACAAACAAACAAAAAACCTGCAGAGAGAATATGCAGTCTCATTTTAGACAATGTTTAGATTTGTCCATTTTATGTGAATCAAGCCATGCCACAAAATTATCTAAGGAGCCACTTAAAAGGTTTTCAGTTGATTAACAAAAGTTGTCAGAGATCCTGTTTGCACAAGGCCTATGGATACAGTCACATAAAGGTAGAAGGATCGCCAACATTTTTTCCTCTTAATGCCCTGTATTCCAAGCTAGAAGTAACTGTCTTTATGTACATGATTTCAACTGTATTTCTATGCTCAGGCTGCACAGGACATTTGTCACAGTATGTATTTTCTTAAGCCTATATATCATAGCCTCAAGTTATCAATCAAACCTTTACCTCAACACTAGAAACTATCTAGTAAACATCTTCTTGGAATTTTCTCATCGTAACCAAATGTGAACCCCCATGAAAGGAGGGAAGCACATTTTAGAGCTAAGCCGCCTTTGTTAAGGACATAGAAGTTGCCATGACCTGTCTCTTCCTAAATTTATACAGCTGTGAATTCAGCACCTCAAATTATCTCAGCTGCCACTATATCCAATTCTACATCAAGGGATACTCCTGCACTTCCAGCATTTTTTTTCCACTTCAGTTCTTTAGAAGTTTACATTTAAAAAAAAAATCACTAGAATGTGATCAAGTCTTAAAGGTATTTAAAAGATACTTGAATGTCTTCTCTTCCCACCTTTAAAATCCTTTGGGTCTTTTGGTTTGGTGGTTGGTTTTTTTTTTGGGGGGGGGGGGGGGGGGGGGGAGGGGGGCTAGTAGGAATGAGTAGTGAATACAGTTCTTTTTCATACTTAAAAGAGTCCAACTCTGTCAGATTTCAAGCGTGGCAGAGACAAGAGACTGTAAAACTGTAAGCAGTCTTCATTCCTTATTGACATCTTCCGTGAAAAATGGTAATCCTTTAACCTTGCAACATCATTTCTCAGGGGGCTGATTAAATGAAAAGTCTGTTTTGGTCAATGGTAATTATAGCTGCAGACCTCAAGGTAACCTTTAGTGTGTACATTCTGCCTTGCACACAATGCCAATTAAATGGTTGACTGTCATTCCTTAGGTTCATCTAAAATTACATTCTCTTGGAAGATAAAATATTGCCAATACAATTTACAGTATGTCTCTTCAAACTGCAATACCCAACTAAGATTTATTTCTTCCAGGTCAAGAAAGGTTGAAAGAAAAAAAATATATCTATCTAAAACTTAATTTGTAAAAGACCTTTAAAAATAGAGGAAACACAGGCTTAAGACATAGGGTGTTTTGGGTTTTTTTCCTTCCCTTCATAGAGGGGTTGTTTGGGTTAGAGTGGGGGTTTTTTTTTGTTTGGAGGGGGCTGGGTGCATTTGTTTTGGTTTGTTTGTTTTTAGTTTCCTGCCGTTTATCTCTCTTTCTGTGTAGCTAGCTCTTCCCCTGTTGCTCTTGTGTTAAGCTAAATCTCTCTGAGGTTTCAGAAAAACACTGATCTTTCAAATAGACAGGATAAACAGTGTCTCAGGCCACATAACATTTCCCTATCTTGTCATCAGTGTTGTTAAATATATTAACAACATTTTAGGAAAAACTAATTTGCAAATTTGTGCCAGAGAAAAATCGAAGAACTTACTTATGCAAGGAAGTTGCTGGAGAGTAAGCCAGGGCATCAGCTCACAGAGCATCAGTTTACTGACCTCTGCCTTCCCACACAGGAAAGCATAGAAAGTTTGTATCTGCTTTGTTCTTCCCTACCAGTTTTACATCAGTGAAGTAGTCCAGGTTGGTAACACATTTCTTCCAGCTGTTTCTAATAGGAAATCAAAGTGAGGCCCACAGTTTTCCTAACAGTTTCACTTGACAGTGATTTGAGTACCAATTTCAAATTTCTCATTGAAAGTGCTTGTTCTTTACTATTTAATAACATAATTCTTCAAAGATAAAGCAGATTTTAAATAGTTTATAAATTTTGTTAGGCTTTGCTCAACTGTTAGAGATTTTAATACCATTACATTTCTACTCCATTCCCCACTATGCACAAAGAAATATAGTACTTTACAAAAGACAAACTTGTAAGTCAAGACAGGAGTCAGAGCAAAGGGAGCATCATTTCAGAGCGCAGCCTTTCTTTCAACATCTCATCACAAACATCAAACACATTTGCCAGTCTCATATGGATTTTCTGTTGCTTTCAGTTAAACTTGTTCCTGCTGGCCTAATAAAAAAATCCTTTCCATGTCCCTCTCTAGTAATGCCCTTTGCCTAGCTGTTTTTCTGTTACTGTTTCCAATTAGGATAATTACATAGCATGACTTTTGTCAGCCTAGATCAGCTACCATCCACAATACCTTTATTCATATTCTTTTACCTCCACTCATTACCATAACCTTACGTTTTAAGAATTTTAAAACCTATTAAGTAGCACAATATCACATAACCCTGCTTTGGGGGATCATGGCTTAGCGAATGAGAAATTTATTAATGCAATTTATAGTGGTGATCAAAAACAACAGTGTTAAACCTCAAAAAGATTTAAAAAGCAAATACAGAAGATCTAACTGAATGAGACTAACAGGTATTTGACTGTACAATGCTGTTAGCCAACTGTGAGCATGATTATGAACATGAAGTCATCTCTTCTAATGTTGAAAAAAGCACTACATTGTCTTAAACTCAAGGTTATGGTTTCTTCTTAACCCCCGCCCACCAAAACCCATCTTCAATGCCTCAGCACCTTTATTTATCATTAACACAGAAAACAGTACTATCAAGTGAACCTCCAAAACTTCCTGAAGTGCAGAGATGACCACACACTAACATACCGTTTGTCTTTTGTTCATTTGTCTTAGGGAAAGACCAGACACTCGCTCTTGGTGGATGTAAGTATAGAGTAGTTCATTATCAAATACCGGGAGGGCATTTTCTGTTCACTTTTACTCTACTACAATCCATTGATTTCTATTGATTTCATCACTTTGCTAAATGAATTTGAAAATTACAATGTAAAGATTCTGCTAAACAAACAATTCCTTGTTTTGCTACATGCTGCTTTTTCCAATAAAATAATAAGTAAACTTAGGCAACTATAGCACTTATAAATTCAGACTTTTGTTTTCCATCATATGGCATTTTTCAAACACTCTCCAAGCTCGACTGTGAAAGATACAGCCATATCTATAGAAGTGCTATAGGTATAAAAGAACAGTCTTTCCACTGTAAAAATATTTGAACCCCATCATTAACCAGTGTACCCTACTGGTGCCAACATTCTGCAGAAACTGGTATTTTTAATTTTACCATCCTTTGTAGTTTGAAATACATCACTGCATGGCACATGCATGAGAGCAAATCACCTCTCACCCAGGTTAAGTATGTTAATCATCAGTATGTTTAGTCCTGTTCACACATATATATGTGATTTAAATAAAGCATGCCTTCCAACTTCCAACATAAGACAAATTATCAATCAACTGCATTTATATCTCATGTAATACTTAAACTTACGTATATTTCAATAGAACTATCATGAATAAATCTGCAAGCCAGAGTAATCTCTTGTTCATAATCACACTAGTTTTAAAGGTATTTGAGCTAACAATTTTACATGTATTTACACAGTGTCCTGGTTTCAGCTGGGATAGAGTTAATTTTCCTCCTAGTCACTGGTATAGTGTCGTATTTTGGATTTGGCATGAGAATAATGTGACAACACACTGATGTTTTAGTTGTTGCTAAGTAGTGCTTACACTTTTCAGCTTCCCATGCTCTGCCAGGTGCACAAGAAGCTGGGAGGGGGCACAGCCAGGCCAGCTGACCCAAACTGGCCAAAGGGCTATTCCATACCATATGGCGTCATGCTCGGTATATAAACTGGGGGGAGTTGGCTGGGGGGCAGCGATCACTGCTCGGGGATTGGCTGGGTGTCAGTCGGCAGGTGTCGTCCCCCCCGTCCCCCCCCCCCGTTCTTCTTTCTATCTCTCGTTGTTTTCATTATAATTTATTATTATTGTTATTGTTGTTATTATTATTAGGTTTTATTTCAATTATTAAACTGTTCTTATCTCAACCCTCGAGTTTTCTTACTGTTGCTCTTCAGATTCTTTTCCCCCATCCCACCAGTGGGGGAAGGGTGAGTGAGCAGCTGTGTGGGGCTTAGTTGCCGGCTGGCGTTAAATCACCACACACAGATATTTCCAAGCGTTCGGCAATAATCTCCTAACACCGCTGAAAAAAGCTGACATCAATGGCATCATTTCACAGATTGCATCACCACCCGTATGGCCACAGCAACAAGGATCACCATCAGCCATGCAACTGTTATGAAGCCCCAGGCAAGAGCAGACTAACGAGCACTGTCCCCATAGCAGGGGCTGGGATGGGGGCAGGAGTCCCCACAGCCTCTGCAGTGACCACCAGGTTTGCTCCCTCTCTCCAGCACAGCTCTATCCAGCACAGGACAAAGATTCCCAGATTCTACCCATGCAACAGGGCCTGGAACATGCACTACGCCAATCGTAGAAACTGGCATTTTAGCACAAACATGGAAACATCATAGAGTGAAGATGCATGTTGTATTAGAGCAGTCAATGCTCCCCTGAACCACAGTGACAGAGAGGCCATCGCTTTGGAAGTCCTCATAGATTCTCTTTCCCTCCCAGTTCTTCAAAGGATTTATAGGTTTATTAGGGGGTTACCCCCCATTCTCTTCATTAAAATCATCTTACCATCACCAATATACTGTTCTATTAAGACAGGTTTACCTGGGTAAACTGAATAAAGAATAATAAAGTGCCTTGATGCCACAAAGAGCGGCTACATGGAAAAGTTGCATCAGTGTAACTAAAATGGAAAGTGCGTTTCCTCAAAAATATGCTGGCCAAATTTCTTACTCCTTCATTCAAGTAAAAATGAATTAGCATGCATGAAGAGTTAGAAAAATGAGATCTTAACAGAAGAACCCACTAACAACATTTGAAGAAAATACACACTCAGTGAAAAAAAAGAAGTGCTAATGGCAGTATTTACTGCCTTTTTCCCCATTTCTCCACCTTTTCTTTGGCAGCATCTCCACAAAGCGATGGAGAAAATTTGGAAATATTTCATATCACTTCATGCTAGATAAATATAATTTTATTTTATGAAAAGTGAAATGCATATGTATCATGCATAAATTGGCTGACATCACTGCAACTATGACACAGTGACCGCTCCTCCTCCTCCAAACCAGAGGAGGAGCTCCAGCAGTACTTTCAGAGCCTCTCCCATCATGGGGGACTTGACCTGAGGTTCTCAAGATTACACATCTAGAAGCTTTCTATGTGCACATTAGTTGACAAGAGATAAAACATCACCTCTTGGTCACTACTAAAACAACATGTTGTTCCATGAGCCACTAGAAATGTGATACCTGGTTTTCTATAGACATGTCCCAGACTTCTTAACCCACTTACCCCTGAGCACTCTGTTCAGCCAGACAAGTGACATATGGGCCATGATGTTTTCATGGCTACATGTGTGCCGGCTGACTGGCCGGTGCAGGACGCACATGCTTATTGACCAGCTGGCTGATGCCCGGCAGAGGCGACTGGGAGCCAAGATGTAGCTGCCTTTTCTCACCAGGGAGCACTAATCAGGCTGTTCTCTTTTACACAGCTGCTGATTTTCGTTAAATTTGTAGGAACTTAAATATACTTGAGACATCTTGTTCTCTGTTAAATTTTGCAGCCAATAGGTTAAAGAGCTACAGTGGACTAAAAGGAAGAAAAAGAGAAATAATCTGATAGACACGCAGTACAAACATACATGTTTCTTTGCTGTTGCAAACCTGGCTGCGTATATGCCATCAGGGTTCACCACATACCTCTAGCTAATTTTCCACTTCCTTTTTCACTTTTATGCTTTTTGCTTTCATTACTCTCTCACAAATGCTACCCATCCTTACTAAATCTTGCCCTACTATTTTTCCCTGTCTTGAAACCTTCCTTCCTCTGTTTAGAAGTTATTTCTGTTTCCAGTTCACCAGGCTTAATAGGTAAGTAGCAACTAGACAGTGGAAACACAATAAAAATATGCAGTTAATAGAGGTATAATAATATACTTCACATTTAAGTGTTTTAGATAGAGGGATTTATATATATAAGATTTATATGTATACATTTCAGATAGAAGGAGAGAGAAATACCTGTTAATCATGCCATTGCTCAATCACAAATTCTGCATCTAATTGTGTGTTTGTTTTCCTGCCATGTTGACCACTCATGTGGCTACAGCTCTTTGGCACTACAGTATTACCTGCACTGAACAGCACTAACACAGGAACAACCTCGTGCACAGTTGCACAGTGTTTCAAGGAAGAGTTGTCAGCACTTCAAGTTCTGAATCTTCCTCAACATGACAGGACAGCCTGAGCACAGTCTGCTAGTACTGGAAGCTTCTCTCTAGCCCCCATCCATCAAGGTGCAGTTTATATGTACTTTTGGAAATAAACACCCTAGTGTTTAAGCCCATCATATAAGCCCATAGAAAACACAACCCCAGGTTCATGCCTACTACACAGTAGTTGTGTCCATAATATAAAATGATGTTTCTAGTATTTCCAGCAAATGCAGTCAAGCATAACTTTCCAGGATTATATGAATAAGGGTGATTCTCTAGAACTGATAATAAGCAAAAAGAGGGCTCATGAAGCTCATAGGGCTCATATCCGCTGACATATAAAACAGTAACTTCTTCTGTTATTCAAATGTATAGCATAACTGAATGCAATTGCTAGACTGTCTCCAACAACCTGGATAACTGCAATAAAACTAAAAGTGCAGTTTTATAAACAAATCCGTATGAAGATACATATGAGATGTCGTAGCAATGGCAGATTTGGATGGTACTGTTTACAGGAATATTATGAGCAAGCTACTTTAAAAAGACTGCAGAATGTCCAGATGATTGTTTTTAAATTACTAGGTCCAAACTCTCTTCAGAATAGGTATGACTCTAGTATCCCCACTGTATAAAAGACCAGATTATCTCACCTCAGAGGAAGAAGAGTACTCCTAGCCATTACTTGTCTAAAGCATGGCCTGGGGTTATGATAGTTCCTGGGGTTATGATAGTTTCATGAAAACATCAGCTCAGTGCTTGGCCATCGCCAAAACCCCACTGAGTTATTAAGAACAGGACAGTGAGCAAAAGAAAACATTATTCTGCTGAATAAATCCATGCTTTTTCCAGACCTTGAGCACAGTTCAGAGTAGTCCCCTTATCTCAGCAAGTGAAAGGTTCAGAGGAGACAACAGGGAAGAAGAGAGGTATGGGTCAGCTGGGCAGGTTATGATCCTTCAGCCTGGGAAAGTGATGGCTTCAGAGCAGGTGGCAAAAAAATGGAAAGGAGGACAGAGAGGGCAGAGAATGCTGTTCACGGTCTCTTCTGATATTGGAGATAAGGTCCAGCAAATGAAGCCATCAGGAGTCAGTTCAGAACAAACATGCACAGCACTTCCTCACACAGCTGACCAAACTGTGGCAATCTGAGCCAAGCCATGCCCAGGAGACATTTAAATAGAGCTGGGATGGTGTGGAGGAGCAAACACATACTTGGAAGGGAGCCTGCCTCATGCTGCTAGATAGACAAAGCACATCAAGCTCAGGAAACCATCCTGGGCTGAAAACAGTCGGAGGAGGGAAAGCTACCACGGAGAAGAGGGGAGGTGTGGGGAAAAGGCAATACCATGTACATTCAACTCTTTGCCTATGAGTTACAGTCACTGTTGGCCCAGACAGGCTGTGATAACTGTAACTGCTTCCTTAGGTTCGTACTCACAAGCTGGCTTGCAGCACAGCAGTAAACTCACTACTGATGCTTTCTAGCTCAGGTCCAGCCCTGTTGCTTTTACTGAAGTAGTTAGAAATTGCCATAAATAGAAAATGTTGCCTTAAAACAGAGTTACCAAGGCCTGTCCTAGCAGTGTTGTCGGTGCCCATGAAAAGCTGAGGGCACAGAGAAAAAAAAAAAACAAACTACCAAACCAGCCACTTACAGCCCTGAATAAGCCAAGCCAGATAAAGTAATAACATTTTCTCAGGACCGTGTCAGGTCAACGTGCTGTCAGCTAAAATGGGCAACCCAACCTTGAAAAAAACAGTTCACCATTTCAGTTTTCAGAAAGTCATAATGATACAACCCTACAATCAGACATCATCCACTAACCAATCAGGCCAGGTTTGCCACTCTGCCGTTGCAGAGCAAAGCCCGAGCAACTCTGCTGTAGTCCTGGAAAGTGTAAAACAAGGTAGTAAAGCAGGGAAGCAATCTTGGCAACTGTTCTTTTGAAGGCACAGAGAAAAAAAAGTCCAGGAAGTACTACAGCATTTCCATTTGTAACTGATAAAACTGAAATACACTGCCCACGGCTGCATCAGCAGATCTTCTGCCCCAACAATTTCCAGCCAAAACCCATCATAGCACCACTCATCCACACTCCCTTCTGGTCCAGCATTATCATTCACTACGCACAGAGCCAGGCTGATGTGGAGTGGATTACCAAGACAATTCTTTACAGTACAACTCAAATTCATCAAAATAATTTTACTGGTTTACACAAGAAGTTTCGTACAACCCTCCCTTTGTGACCTGTTGCAGAAATAGAGTGCAGCTGTTTTGTCCTTCCAGCTGTAGGTTGGTTTTTTTCTATGATAAAATTGCACAGTTTCTTTTAGGCAAAATCATGAAGTCATATTAAGCTTGTCACTACCCTAAACCCAGTGCATAACCGTTCTGTATATATATTTGATATACACTCCTCACACTCGTGAGGCAAAAATGTTACCAGACACAGCAGGCAAACCCAGAAAAAACCTAAGCCAACAAATCTGTGTCATAAACTCATAAATTGAAATGACTTAAGCCTTGACAACCTATAGAGATCCTTTTGGGAAAGGCAGAGAGGGCCAGGTGCGGTCAGCACTTGCATGAGAGGAGTTCCAGCTTTCTGTGCCACCATCTGGGCAAGGCCCACTTCTGCTGCACCACATTCATTACTCACTGTGTGGTGACTATCACAGCAGCTGTGATGTCTGCGCAACATTCAGGCCAAAAAAGAAAAAAAAAAAGGGAGGGAGGGGGGACACTATTATTGCAGCAAGTCATTAGAATGAGAATTTTATCAACTTCGAAGGATGTACGTGACTCTCAGCTGTTACACTCAAACTCCTCCTGCAAGTTACAATGCCTGCTATGCAACTGACATCTTTGGAACATAAAATGAAATTTCATGCTGGAACATTTCACCTTCAGTGGAAGCAGATTACTGCTGTGTCTTCCAATAATAATTTCAGCTGATGTAGCATGATAGTCTTCATAGGAAATAAGATCTTGGCTTTGAAATTAGAAGCCAGTTGTGAACATTGCCTTTTGAATACAGGAGGTTATTTGACTCTTATCAAGACTGAGAAGGAAGTTGTTTGTCTATAGGGAAACACAATACAGTAGGATGTTGGATTTCAGACTCCACTGCAGATAAAGTGCAAGTTCACATTTGCTGAGGAGAAAAAGAAAAGCTTTTTGTCTTATTTTTAAGATCTCCTAAACCCACAAAAGCATTTCTAATTCCTAAAGCATTTCTAACACCATCAGTACTGCACACTAGCGGTAAGATAAGCACCTGCATTTCCCCTTGCCAGTATAGTATCATTTCATCTCCCTGGGCTGCACTATGGGCACCAGCCATGACAAGCTCTACAGCTCGCTGCAGTCATATCCCATTTCGTAGCCTCACAAGACACTGCACTACCTCCTAAGCACACTTACAGGATGTTACAGGACAACTTCTCCATTTGGTCTTGCAATTGTAGGAAGAAATGGTCCAGGTCTGCAAAATCCATTTCCTGGCAACAGGCTACAGCTGCATGGTATAAGCTGCTACGTGTTAGAGAAATCAATCCTACCCTCCCTAATTACCAGAACCAAACACTGCTGCTTTTTATGAAGCCAGTATTTCTTTTCCTTGCTTCTGCACGAGCAGCTACCATGTAAGGCTGACAAGCTTCAAATGCTAGTCCGAGGACACAGATATAACTTGTGTTCAGAGCAACTGAGAGAGGATACAGACAAGCTGTGCTTGTGCAACCACACTACAAACGGACACACAGCAACATGCGCTGTGCCCAAAGCTTTCAAATAAGAAAAGACATTTTCATGAGACTGTACAAGGGGTTTACCTAGCATATGTTACCAATGATCAGAAGAGGAGTGATAACAGCTCAGCAACCCTGTGAACCAACAGCCCATACTACCAGAGACCTGTTAGCCATCTGTCCCTATATGGTTAAAGTTTAGGGGTGGCACAGATGTCCTGGATGTTTGCAAGGCCATTAGTGCTGTGCTGTCTCCACCACCTGTCAACACTGGAAGCATTCCTGAATTAGCAGCAAGATTTGAAGGGAGAATTGCATGCCCTGTGGATGGTATTAACAGGATGCGTACAACATTCCTACCCCTGCTGTTTCAAGTAGGGCAGTAAGTTCCCTATAAGCAAGGTAAATCACCTCATGTGGATCTCCCTGCTGCATTTCACTGTATCAGGAGGTTGCTGGAGGGAAACCATAAAAGCGGCTTAAAACAATTATTCCAGCCCCCTCCAATATTCTCCTCAGTTATGTTCTCACATCAACAGAAGTGATGTGCTAGAGAGACATTTTGGCTATAGAGAACTGGGGATCTGATTCCCCCTCTTACTCCACTCACAGAGGCATGAACTTTAAACTCTGTTTAAGGAACTTCTGCTTCTGGCAGTCACAGAAGCTGATCCCACTTATTTCATGCTGCCTTTTGCTGAATCTTATTTTCTTGATAGGAGTCTGACCTTACTTATGGGCAGTTTCTTCCACGTGAGCAGGCACAACTACAAATTATTGCTAGCAATACTACTTCTTTATTCATAATCAAACAACTTTATAAACAAAGATCTAAAAATTCACAAGGATTTAGAATCTACAAGTTCACCAAAAGCCTGGACAGTCTCACATTTCAGTTCTCCTGTAAAAAAATGCAGGCTCAGGAACGGAAAAAAGGCAGAAGCAATGAGACAAGTACCACTTCCGCTCCCAGGGTACGGAGGATCAGGCACATACCCCAGCCAGTCTGCTGCAGGCAGATCCGCCGCCGCAGCAGCAGCCTCCTCTACTACTAAGTGCCTCCAAACTTGTGGCTGACGAAAAGCAGTTGCAAAGATGTAGTATTTTCTGAACTACCACTGTAGTAACAGTACCTAGCTATAAATACAGTATCTGCATTCAGATCTTTGGCAGGTGTAAGACACCTCTCTATACCATGTTCATGGTATAGAAATCATACCATGTATTCAAGAATTCAAAATTATTATATATTTGATAAATGTATATAAACCACTCATTCTTTCCCATTTATAAGTCAACAGAATATTCCAGGTTATATGTCAATGTAAATGCAGTCTTTTAACTATGAATCAATAACTTTCATCTTTTGTTGCAAGTATAACAGCAGTGGAATATACAAAAGCTACTTTCATTATGGAAGATAATATGAAATGCAGTATAGGACACCTTACTGTGGCAAGTGGCAGAGTGGCAATTACATATTAATATAACAACATTAAAAAGCTTCAGTATGCATTACAACAAAGAGAGAAATAGAAAATATTTCACTATATCCAAGCAATTATTTCAGGTTTATATACCAGCAAGGACTAATTGTATTGTATAGTACAAAGTGGACAGTGAAAGCTGTTTCTTATTCATATTTCTACAGTTGTCAACCCAAAAGTTGAACCAGCGAATAATCATTTGTGTTCATTTAGGTTTATTGTGTCTAATAAAATGACTCATTGAAAAATAGTCGATTAGGCTGCAGACACACCCAAAGAAGAGTTATATGTGCAGCCTCAGGTGACTCTCTTTGCATACTCATTAGGCTCTAAGTCTCTAATTACATTATTGGAGCATTGTTTTCTCCATAACACTCCTTCATTCAGTATTTGAGCATTCAGTATTTATTTTTATCCTCTACAGTAAGTATGTAGCTGATGCCTCTGTCACTCACTCCATCTAAACTACTGAACCCAAGTTACACAGGAAAATTTAATTCTGGTATTTCCTAATCATGCTTCACTCCGCATTTAACATATGTTCTTTTAACATAATTTCTTCAGATGTGATTTCCTAACTCTCAACTTTTTTTCTTTTTTAATTCTAAATTCCATTATATGGAACCCATACAAGCCATATTCAGAAAAATAATTTCCCTAAAATTTATGCATATAAATTTTCACCCTCAGGCACAGATGACAAATAGAAAATATCAGTCCAAAAGATGAAAATTTGGTAAAGTTATAAGCATCTGAAAAGTGATCTTTTACAGAGAAGTGCCAGACAACCTTAATTTCAAGCAATACAATCAGCTCTATTATTAACACTTAAGTATACACATTGCATATAGTACTCAGTATTTTGCACACTTTGAAGACTAGTAGTGCAGTTCTCATGCTTCATGACCAAAACCAGACACCCAAAATCGAAGCACATGACATAATGAACATTAGTTAACATATGCCTGTATCATATTTGTTGTTAAGAACAAAGCACCTAAAAAATTCTTCTGAGAGCTAAAAAAATTTACTTGTTCTTGAACAGAAAGGTAGGTATGCTTGACTTTACTTTCAAAAAAAAAAAAGCAATTTTAATTTTTATGTTATTTAAGATACTTCATTGTTAAGAAGTCACGTCCTATGATAATCACTATCAGTTTCAAGACATGCATCTGCAAACAGAAAATTGTGCCTAGTCCACATTTCACAAAAGGTCATCTGCCCATGGCCATTTTTGTAAGTAGCTTTTGTCACATATTTCATGCTTATGACGACATTATGGCACTGTCTAGCATATAGCTCAAGGCAAACAGACACAAATTATCCCTGCACCAATGGGGAGAGGGGAGAAATAATTCTCAATCTTCCAAACACACTGAGGTAATGAAGTGTTAATTAAAATATTTTAAGAGGCAAGTCAGCTTAATCTTAAGAGACCCTCCAAAACATGGGTAGCTTCTCCTAAGGTAAACTCTCTTGTTTCATTTCCACTTCATTCTGCTGTATTCAAACTGAAGGTGAAGCTTTAGAAAGTCTTACTTATATTGCAACACTTTTCTGCTTGCAAATCTGTCCTTTGCAGAGCCATTCTGATGCAAGGACAAAGCTACCACTAAGGCAGCTAGTAGTAACATCACAAGGGAAAGAATAAAACACCCTGAGGCTCTGTAATAGCAGCCCAAGAATTTCTATTCATACAGTAAGTTGAACCAATGGCAAAATACTGGTTTTCTGAAATGTTAATTTGCATAAACAGTAAGACAATTTAGACATGGATTTACAGTCTTAGTAATTGATGGCATGAATGCAGAAAGAAAGAGACTAGGGACGTGTGCTTGCACGGTGTACCATGCCCAAAGAACATTTCTTTGCAGAACAGCACCCGCCAGACCTAGGAAGCTGATTCATCATGATATACGTTGAGTCAGGTGCCTGTTACAAAGGCATCATGAATCATTCCTGGACTCTGGATCATATTCAAATGCACACACAGCACAGGAAAAGCATTCTTATGCCATGAGTAAAGTAAGCACTTTCAGCATGCAGTTGCTATTACATTTTTATTAAAAAAAAAAAAAAAAAGCCAAAAATAAAAAAAGAGAACCAAGGGAAAATTTCAAACAAGCTCAGCAATTCTGACTCCTCTGCATAAACCCAGTGCTAATAATGTGACATTTCTCATTAAAAACAAAAGCAGTTTCTCTGCAAGCTGGCTGGCTAGCCAATAAACCTAACTGTGCTGGCTCAGTGACCCCAGCCTTTGCTCAAATGAGAACACAGTCCCAGCCAAGCAGTGCTATGGACACTTGTTATTAGTCTCCAAAAGGCATACTAGAACATTTTCTGCTTCTGCAGGATTTATTAAAAAATGACACCACCACTTCCTGGCTATGTGAAGGTAAAAGAAATGGATATTAATACCCTATCAATATGCCATACCGTTAAAGTGCAAAACTCAAAGCCTTATATCAAGTGCTCCCAAATTTTATAATGCTCACAACCATAGAAGGGACTCAGCATTTTCATATATTATATCCTATCCTAAGGTCTATACTGTCATATAGTTGTCTCATAAAATATTAAGATATTTTGGCTATGCTATCCAGCAAGGAAGAGCAAGGGTCTGAAGGAACTACTGCCAATTGTCCAGGTTCAGATGACACAAATGCAACAAACAAGATTATCTTTAGTAAAAAACAAGCTCTCATGTCATGCCAGGGCACACTCAAGCTATCCTAAATTTCTACCACATTCACCCAGCACAGCAGCTTCCCATCTTGCACTGCTCTCCCAGTTCCCGTGCCTAACTATGGGATGAGATGGAGTCCTGACACAGAGACCAACACCAAAGTGCAAAGGCTGTGCTTGTAGACTTCCTGAACATGCCACAGCTAGAAACACAAAGGAAAAGCACAGCTCGTACAGTGTTGCAGAGCAGCAACCCAGACCAGCAAAAGAGCCTATAACCCCCTAGACTGTTTTCCCCTCTCAAACAAGGAAGTCAGCTTTGGATGGGTATCCCCAACAGTCTCCTCAGTAAGTACCCCACGGTGATCCAGGACTTGGAGGTGTTATCACAGCAGGTATGAATCAGCTGTGTTTAAACAGGTGTGACAGCAGGCTATTGCTTCACAGGCTGTAGCTGCACCCGGAGCCCTCGCTGCAGGGCAGCAGCGCTACGCAACGTAGGGCAACAAGAGTTCATGCAGAAGAGGGGAACTGGCGGGTACGGTAGTACTGCTATTCCCAGACTAGGAAGGTTGTTATTTAAAAAGAGAAAGAAGAAGTCTGACTTGGAAACTAAATAAAACCACAGAGAAGTTTGATTGTGGCTGAAGTGTAAATCTGAAGAAAAAGCAGTTTAAGGAAAGAATTCCTTAAGCTAATTTTCCTGCTGAAAAGCAAAGTTTGGCAGAAATGCTGCAACAACTACTTTGTGATAGTACTGTTCTCCTTCCTGTAGAGTTATTTTTAAAGCTACATACTAATGCCAGATCATGTTATGCCAAGGGCAACAGATTTCCTTACAGCGTGCCTGCTCCTCCTTCAAGCCATTCCCGCTTGGGCTTACCATGCCAGGAGATAGCAGCAGTTGTCTCTTTCCTCTGTAAAGCTAGCCAAAAGACCTTCCCCTTCCCAGAGGGGAAGGGGCAACTGGCAGTTGCTAACTATGAGCCTCACAAACTAATTAAGGACGGGCTTCCTCATCTAAATTGCTACGGTGCAAGGTACAGCTTGTAGCAAGTCAAGTGTTCTGCATCCCAGCCTGCAGAGAGTGGGCACCAGCCCCCAGATGCCACAGGGCTGAGGCAGATTACTGAGAGTAACGTGTTGCTCAGCAAGTAACCTGCTGCTTTCTTCAAACAAATGGTATAATTGAGGGAGGCAAATTGTTCTGCTTCATATGAAACAGCCTCCAGAAGGCAAACGTTCACAGGACTTCACTTCCAGCTTTTCTTTTGATAAGGCTGCAAGGGCATATTTCGTTCAATGCAGACAGGCTTGTGTCATTTATGAACAATGGGAAAACACTGAAGCCATTATTAAGACTTTTCCCTATAAACTTCCCAATAACTGCTTCCATTCCTTCAGAATCCTGTCCTTCCCTTCTGAATCAAAATACAGGGCAATGAGACAAACTGTGCTTTAAGACTCTCTCTCAGAAGATGACTACCACTTCCTTCTCTGGACCACAAAAGAAGTCTAAGTGCAAATTTTACTTAACCTCAAATAAGAATTTTTTAAAATCTCTTCTTTAATAAGAGTGTTCTTCTGGAACTGTTATTAGGAGCTCACAGTATCAAAGCTAAGTCAGGCATTCCATTTTTTCAGGAGTAAAAGCAGATGTCTCCGTATCTGAAATGTTTTTCTAAATATAGTCCAAAATATGTGCAAACATCCCTGTTCTCATAAGAGTGGATACCTGAAGGAATATTCCTTTTCCATGAGTTTATTGATGAAGGGGCTGTAATGGTTAGGATGCAGGCATTGTGGGTCCTTTAGGGTTCTTCACCCTAATGGGTCAAACTAGGACTGTCCCATCAGTCTACAACTGTGAAACAGGGATAGTAACAGCTGGCATTCTTATGGCTGAGAAAATATAAGGCATTACTAATGTAGGATGTAACCTACACACAGGATACTGTGTTATCCCTAATAATGCTTATGCTCACCAATAAATATCTGCTTTATGATTACCTTGTGTCAGCTGTCCCTTGACCCTACATCTCTTGCACACAGAGGACCTTCTGGAGTGAAGTCAAATTGTTGGTACACTCCAACAGTTACTTATCAGTGCTATGTTGCGCACAGAAAGCTAATTTTTTGATGGCATACAGAGCTGAGGGATGTCTTTCCTCAGTCCCTGCCATCACTGCCTGTCGTACCAGAAGTAAAATTTGCCTCTATTCTTCCAAAGATGACCAAGGGACATGATGGCAGGCTGTATGAGAGAAGCTGTGTAGGAAATGACTGCTTGGTCTCTCATAAATGGTTCCACTCACTACTACTAATTCTCATCAGGTGGCAGAATTTAAACAAAGAAAAAGGTTTTTTTTCATGTAAAGAATATTTACATTTCTAAGCTTTTAAGCTTCCATGGTATCCTGTGTCAACAGTATAAATGCTTTCAAAAAGTTATTAGACACGTTCTTGGAGGGCAAGTCAATCAGTGGCTAGTAAAACTTAGCAGTTCATGTGCAGCATCTCACCCCCAGATCTCTTTCAGCTGCTGGTTGCTTCAGACTGGAGAACACAGAAGGGGCAATCTGTAGTTTCCTTACTTTGTTTTTACATGCCTCCCCCAGTCTGCCACTGGCAATTGCTGGAGGAAGCACCTATGTAAGCCTTTTCATCCCATGACCATTCTCATATTAGTGTTCAGCCTTCCTTTCAGCACATTTACTTTTCAGCATACACAGAAACTTACAGCTGTTCATGCCTCTATTTCTAGAGGCTACTTAGAGGTTTTCTAAATCTCATTATCCCGTATCCACACAGCATGTATGAGAAGTGCGCTTTGAGAGCAATTTTTAAAGCCTTCAGTGCCTTTAGCTTGAAGAAAACAGACAGTAAATCAGTGCCTTTAGCTTGAAGAAAACAGACATTAAATTGATGACTGAGATAGCCAGTATTTCCTTACTAATAGCTGTACCAAGAAACAGGGCCATATTCATTGCTTGCATTTAATTTGCATTTGGCACTTCTGCAGTAACCCCTCCACCCAGGTAATAAAGCAAGGCATGGCATCCCCTGGCCTTCTTCCCCATCAACAGCTAACCACAGCACCTGCAATCTTCAACCACAGAACACTTAATCAGAAACTGTATTGACTGCTTGGGACACGGGTCAGTTGGGAATGATGAACCCAGACTCTAACCCAGGTGGTGAGATGGAGCTGGCTGCCGGTGGCCTGGGCATGCTGCATCAGCTGGGGCCTCTAAACAGGGCACCATGCAGCAAGGTCGCAAGTAGCATCAGGCCACGCATTATAAACATGCAACACAAAATGAACTGGGGAAAAAGGATCCAAAGATGGCATGTGCAAGAAGAGGTACTTTTAACCTCTGTAAAGCAGGGTCACACTTATGGATAGCAGACAACTGAACGGACATAGAAGACAGGGCTGCCTATAGACATCAGTCTAGCACTTTTGTCAATGCTGAGCTTGCTGAATCATGGAAACTGCATTAAATATAGAAGGCAAGGAACAAAAGCTGAACTGCCCAGGAAAAGAGAATGTTTGATAGCTCCCCCAGGCTGGTCCCCAACACTCTGCTCTGGTCACTGTCCCTAATTCATCTTTTAGATTAAATCAGATTAAGTGGCTGCAAAAGTCCATCTGTCGCATTGCGTAGGCTGCTTCTGAACGACCTTAGTGTCCATACCAAAATGGTTTCTGATTCCCTCCATTAAGCTAAACACTCTCAGTTGTACTGGAGAACATGATGATACTCCAACTGATACCCAACTGGAGCACTCTCAGTCTGAATAGACAAATGGTCAAGCATAAGATCCACCACATTTAGCTTTTGGATATTTGAGGCAAAGAAAAAGGAAATAGGCAAGTATTTAGAATGGTCTGAAAAAAGCTGACTCAGCTGCAAAATGGACAACCACAATTCATCTACCCAGATCCCACTATGGCCTTAGCCACAAAATCGTACTTCTTATACGATAGAAGTTTCTTCCAGTATTCACTGTTGTTCAATAAGATGAATCCTATCCTATCGCTACTAAATGTAGCCACTTTCAATATTTTGAACTTTTCAGTTATTAAAAGAAAAAAAAAAAAAACAAAAAAAAACAGAAAACAGAGATGCTTAACATCATTATAACTCAAAGGTCTTTCAGTTCTGATTCAGAGTGTGGATACTGGGAAATGCAATTAATGTTAACATTGAAGGTCAGAACAATGTGCTTGTGTTAGAAACACCTTCATTTTTAAGCAAGTGCAGGTAAATAAGAATGCATTACATTAAATGGATTCTGTTAGATATCATAGTATAAATAGGTCGGATTGAGTTCATACCATGTAGAGATTTAGGAAGTACTTTTCTTCCTCTTTCCAAACTACTCTCTCCCTCTACATCCAAAAGTAAACAGACATGAAAGCCAACTCTTACCCAGCTGGTGGCCTATCACTACTATTCCTACATCAATTTCCACCTTAAGCCTGTGCAGCAGTTTTCTTTCAGTCTCAAACTCTGTTTTGCCACTGGTCAGCAATACTCTTCTTTTAATGATTAACTAAATAAATTAGCACCAGAGTCACAGCTGAACGTTGTGGAACAAGTCACTATCACAAAGGCTTTATTTTAAACTATGAGAGCAAACAGTTACTCACAGCTTAGTTGAACATTGGTTAAGAGATAAAAGTGCATACAGTCCTTTTCTTTGAAAAAAAAAAAAAAACCAAACCACACACCACACCACAAAACCCAAAACTTAAAAAGCTTTAATCAGCTTTGCTACTTAAAAATCAATCTTCCAGGGAAGAGGCAGCAAGAGATTAAAGCATACCTAAAAATCCACATAACAACTCTAAGGATAATAATCTGCTAATACACACTCCAGCATCTTAAGGGCAGTTTATTGCTACACACATCAATCGACACAGATTCTAAATGAGACCAGCCTGCACCGAAACAAGATTCACGAAGCAGCTTCTGAAAACAGAATAAATATAGCTGGCTATTTAATATGAAACCTCTGATAAACTACTGCAAAACAAAACAAAAAAAAATTAAAATTGGGCAATGCAGCTTTGCAAATCTGTTAAAGTACCTGTATTCATCAATAGCTGTTTACTGATGGCCTACACCTCCTTGCATCTGTCCAGCACCAAGGACAATGCAACCAGAGTCCCTAACTGATTCCTAGGTGTCAGGATAATGCAATTTTTAAAAATTAAATTATTACAAAGGGAAGCAAACTTGTCTTGTCATGAAGATTTTACATTTCTGTCTTCAAAACGCACAAAATAAAGCTTTCCTGGAAATACCTGAATTTCATCTGCCAGTCACTCATGGACAACACAGTAGTTGTCTGAGCCTTGTTATAGCTGCAGCTCCCATACTGCTGTGTTTCACAGAATTCTGCTGCTTCTGTTTCTTACTTTCTAATCCAGTACAATGTCAGAGTGTGGATAAAAACTCTTAAACTCTAGACAAGGCAATTTAGCCTTATTCAGCTGGCTGCTGGTCTTATATGTCTGGAGGTGGTACATTTCTGTGCCAATAGCTTGCAGGTTGTTCTGTCTGGGATAAGATGAAGACATCGCTCAGCTGAAGAGCAATTTTCCTTCCTACATTTAAGCATGCCCAACCCACACTTCTTGTCTTTCCTTTAATCTTAGTACAGAGCTGGAAGCTAAAGTTTAAACCAGAACTCTGTCACTCATTTTAGCTCCATACACACTCCAGACAGCTTTCCACAGATGGGTCAGATTCTTCAACCATCCAGCAGAAGTTACCACTTGGCAGCCACCTCCTACCTTCACACACTGCTGCAGTCTGGGAGTGCACCATGGCGGGTGCTTCCCAGCTCCTCCCCAGCCTCCTTGGGCTCCAGAAACATGCTGCTGGGAGTACATGGCCTTGCAGTCACGTGCAGCTCAAGTGAGACATTTTGGCAGCTAGAGACACTAAATGCTAATTTAACACCCTTTTCTCTCCTCTTCATGAATAGCTCCAAGATGGGGCACTTTTGCTCCTTGCCAATTCTTATACTCTGGAGCAAAAAGGTGGTAGCCTCTCTCTGGACCGATTATCATTGCCACATACCCAGCCCTATCATTTGGTATGCTTCACACACTGTCCTCTGATCTGGCAACAGTCCTGAGTACAAGCTAATTTACACCTTCAGTATAATGGCTTTTGTGTTTTCTGCTACTCTGGAATACATTACATGTAGCTGAAACCGAAATTCAGCAAGCCACTGTCTGCCATCATCTTGTAAAAAGAACAAAAAACAGGGAAAAGAAAGACATCATTTAAATTTTTAAATAGCTGGTTTTGTTTCCAGACCTTCCTGAGTCCATGACAGTCTCCTTGCTGTTAAATACTTCTTTCCTGCATGCCCCTGGAAGCAACCCAGGGAAGGGTACAAATAGCAGAGATGCACAAGATGCAGCATTTCAGTTACAGAAAAATGTTTCTGAGTATTAAAATGTCTTCCCTGTTTAGAAAGAGTTTGCACTTGCCTTACTGAAAGAAAAATCCATCCTCAGTTCTGTCACTCTGGAGACACAAAGTGCACAAAGAGTGGGATTTAAACAGCCTAGTGTCAAAATCTTCAAAACAATCCTTACAGCTCAAACCTGTGTTCCAAAGTCACAGGGAAAAGCAGTGGGGGGAAAAAAGGCAAATTCTCCCTTTTTCCCTGCCTCCCCCTCAAAAATTTTGCAACACATTTCTCAAACCTAAGTCCTATGCCTCAGGCCACACAATTGCTTTGCTCCACTTCTTGGACACACCTTAAGGTTTACATAACGCCATGTGTGCCAGCTGCACACGAAAATGTACTACTTAAGGGCACCAAGGCTGCCATTTCACTATTAAGCCACACTGCTGTATGCACAGTTTACCACAAGTACACTTAGCCAGCACATGAAGGGGTCAGTACAGGAGAGGGGAGAGCAACCAGGGGCAGCAGGACCACCTCTCTCAGCCACAGTGCCAGCCTCTGCCAGGCTAATCTGACCACAAATCTGAGGTGTTAGTGTGCAAGGACAAACTTGACCAGGAGAGGAACAGAAAATAGCTGGATTATCTAACGTCCTCACATAATTTTACTTCCTTCAGGAATTTATTAAAGCTTTTTCAATATGCCCTGGAGCCAGTAGCACAGCCTCAGGTATCTAGAGAGGCCCACCCATGGCTCCTGGGGAGAGTTCAAGGGTGAAAATGAGACTGCAGCCAACCTGTGAGAGACCTCAAGTGTCCCTGGGTCTTGCGCTCAGGTATACAAGAAGCATGACATGAGGTGGAAATGAGCCATACAAGGCCAGAGGAGCAGATGGGCTAATTGAGGCTGCCTGCCTCCTGTGCAAGGGTGAGCAGCAATGATGCTGTGTGGGTTATCAGTCACTACAGACAGCCTGGGCTGAGCCACGTCCCGGGTCCACCTGCCTTTCCCTGCCTCACCCCACCCTGCACAGGAATTCCTCAGCACTGGTTCATTATGGATTCAAATGATCAGGATGACTTTATGGTTGCTTGAGCAGGTTTGCCCTTTGTAGCACAAACACAGCGCTGTGACGTCTACGGGATCCCAGCCAGCTTCAGGATATGGGGAAGTGCCTTTGCATCGCTAAGCAGTGGAAAATTAAAAAGGAAGAGAAACGCCACCTCCAGTGTCTTCATCACTCCAACCCTCCACCCACACAGCAGACTAGCTGGGCTCAGTAACGCAAGTTACTGGGTTTTAAGAGCAACGGGCATGCTTCTTCCTGCCGAGGGAACATTCTGCCCATTCTTGGTTTCCAGTGTCCCACCTCACTTTACCTGTTCTGAACGGCACAGGCAAGGCATGCTGACTGCAGTTTTAACATACTGAGCTCTAGTGAGGACTCTGTATACCACAACCAACTTTTAACAATGTGCACATGCAAAACCATTCCGAACCAGTAAACAGACCAGACCTTTACCGTACTCAGCTCCATGGGCATCCTCTATTCCTGAACAAAACTGGCAGTCACTGCAACAGAGCAGCCAATTTCCACAAGAAGTTTGATCCCCCTGGGCTGGCTATTCATTTCCACAAACCCACACAGACCAAACCTAGTGTAGCCAAAGATAAGCACACATAGCTGCACAGCAACGTTGCAGCGAGACAAGCCAAATTCACAGGGCTACAGGTTCCTTACTTCATTAAAGAACCTTAACTTTTCAATGCCATGTTGTCAGGCGCTGTGATGTGCTGCTTAAGTGATAGTGCTTAAATAACAACAACATGAAACGAATAGTTTCACTCTTCAGACTGAACACAGCAAGATACAGGATGTAAAATTAAGTGCTCTGACTGACAGCAGTAAGTTACTGATCCAGCTCTTTGAACACCAAAGGAGGGCTGCCACTAATTGAAACAAATCCCCAATTACTGGACTCTATTAGAGCTCTACCGCTACCAGGACTGTCAGAGACAGCTGGCTCTGGACAGGGTATCTGCAATATTCCAGAAAGATTTTCAGTCATTTCCTGGTAAATACTCTCTGCCTACTGACCGTGTAGGAAGATACCAAATCTCAACAGGAAGCCTAGCTGTGCTGTCATGCTCCTTTTTAGTAACAGAAAAGCACATCATTTCCAAATAGAGAAATCTTTGGCAGTGATCTCAAAGGAAACAAGATTTTTCTCTTCTTTTGTTATTCTTTTAAATGGTAGCATTTTAGACACCGTCCCCTGATTACAATGTGACTTTCTAACTTTCCTATTGTTATTAATGCCTACACTAGTCCTAGGATTCCTTCTAATCATAGTTTATTACACATTTTGTCAGTTTTGTTTGCTAAGTAAGTTGGTAGCTAAGCTAAGAGTCAGATAGTGACCAAGACAGATGATGATCTAATGGTTCCCTTTGGGCTTTATCCTTAAAAAATGGAAAAAAAAAAAGAGAGGTAAGGTCACTGAACTGAACTAGCTGAAAAGGATTTCACGACACAGCCTTTCCGGCCTCTGAGACCTTCAAAAGATTTCAGTATTTGGCTCCACAGTTACATCTTTGTTTACAGCACAGACATCCTGGGACCCTCCTCTGTAACCCCGTGCGAGTCCGGGCTCTGGTATGTGGGACAAGACAGAGCCTGCCAGTGGTTAAGCCCGAGAGGCAAGAGTGAGCTTGAATGAGTCTGTCCTGGAGTCAGCCCCAACGTGCTCTAAAATCCTGCCAGTGCAGCGCACGCTGCTCCTGTTTCCATGACTCAGTGCATCACCCACTACTCCTGGGCAGGCTCTCCGAGTAACGTGGAGGGGCGGGACACATCTAAACTAGATACAGATGAGGAGGAAGATGAAGAGGTGCTGCACCACCAACAAGATGTCTGTGCTTCAGTCAGAGTTGGTAAGCACTAGCACACCTAACTGGTAACCAGAAGCAAGTAACTGCTGCTGTAACAAACAAGAAAGAAACTGCTATAAGTAGTTTGAAAGCTATGCTTCTGGGAACCGTTAGCTTACTAGACCCATAGTCCAGATCGTCAGTGATGGTGGAGTACAATAAAAGCAATGCTAAGAAAAATCAGGCATTTCCTTAGAAGTAGGAAGGGGGCAACGTATTAGCAAATATGTAAGAGAGCAGCCTTGGGTAATCAGGCAATACAGACATTTCCAAATCCTTTTCTTTCACAGCCTAGGGAAAGAGGCTAGAGCTCCCAGGTTGGCCCTACTCCACCAACCAGAACAACCCCAAAGACACCGGGGAAGTTGTAGTGTTTCCAATCTGTACAAGGTACTCCCAAACCTACAGTGATGCTCCTGAATGGTCAGTGATACCCCCAAATGGCCAAGAATCTGGCCCATAAAAATCAACAGGGAAGGTAGTCATGCATGGCAATCACAAGAAACCACTAAAGACACTACTACATAACTCACCCAAAGACCAAGGGAAAAACAAACATTTCCTAAAAATTAAACAGCAGAACCCTGCTTAAGGAATACATACATACAGCATCTCCCATCCTGACCCAGAGGACACACTTCTCCCTGAGACAGTAGTAATTTCAAGTTAGTCAAGTCTCTAAATAATCTGTTGCACAGAACTTATCAACTCTGGTGTTTTTCCAGGCATAACATTATTGGGAGTTACAGCAAAGGTGTCCAAGTTTCATTACACTTATAACACAGTTGAACATTGCTGGCCCTGAGGTTTTTGTAGTCTCATGTCGTTGCTCCTCATTCTCTCCCAAGAGCTTTGCTCTCCAACAGTTCTGACTTGACAAACAGCCCCCTCCTCTCTGCCTAATGTGTCACAGGGGAGCTTAGATTATCCATCCCTTATCTTGTCTTGAGGTGCATCTTCCCTCCTGCAAAAAAGCTCTGTTTAAACAAAAACAATCAGGCCTTATTCACTTAATAAAGGCTGTTTTGAGATGAATATACATTGTACAATGTGGATTGTTGCATTCTTACACCATAAGCCACTTCTCTGAGTCTTCTGTGCTGCATCCATATGTGGGATGTTTAGTACAATGGCCTCATTGTAATCACACAACTTTGGCCTTGTGTTGGAAAAAACTGGAGAGAGCTTCCAGAATTTCAGAAAGATCAAAGGTTGAAGCCAGGCACTAATGATCTAATAGGCAGAGGTCTAAAAGTCAGCAAACCCCCTAACCCTGGAGGTCAGCTCTTAGTACACTTGCTGATGTTTTTGGATTATTGCTGCATCTTTGTTTCAGACTATTTCAGACTATGCTCCAGACTATTTTGTAAAACATACTCCTGATTTTCCAGACAGAAGAAAGTGTTTTGGAGAAATTACTGTTCTAAGTTTTTATAGCTAAAGTCATTAATTATTTTGTTGTTGGCTTTAAGTCAAGCCAGTGTTTTGCCTAGATGCTGACACATGCTGTAAGGTCTTTGATTCCATTGCAACAACTAAGATGTATTTGAAGTAAACATCATTGATATGCACAAGAAAAAGGGGAAAAGTGCTATACATCTATATAATAGAGAACCTGCCATTTAATTTTATAAAAAGAACTTTTTTGAATTAAAATATTTGTAAAAAACATCACTCTCAAATCATAATCAAGCACATTTTGGAGATATAAATCCTGGTAAACTATGTGTACTAGACAGCTGCAAGCATCAGGTAAGAAGGCGTTTACAGCATTAAGAGATTTGGCAGATGTATCCCAGATAGCTAAGGAAGAACAAGTTTAGAAAGTTTCTGCTCCTTGTTGTGACTGGTGCTTAGTCGAAATTGGCAGTAGCGAAACACAGCAAGTATTAGTGAAAGTACTCAGGCTCAACAGCTAAGACAATATTACAGCAAGGAACACAACGAAGAAGTTAAACACACAGCCATCCACTCACACACACATCAATCTCAATCTCTTTGATGACTCAGCCAGTACTTAGCACTTCATCTATGATAAGCAGCATATAATCTTGTTGCACAATGGTGTAGCCTGTTATTTCTGTAAGTCTTCTCCTCTCAGAAGTTTTACACAACCATGAAGCAGTGTTGTGGAAAGCATGTTGGCAGCAATACAAAGATCTCACTGATGTGAAAGCCAAAGCCTTTATTATAAGCTGGGTGGTCAGGCTGCCAAGTAATGCTGTTTGTTAACGCTATGCATTACTAAACACTGTTCCCCTATGCATGATCTTTAAAGCTAATACTGTGTTTGATGGAGCAATATGTAGTAATAATAATAGATAATATTTGAATGAAGTAATCCATAAACTGATAGCTGTGCTCTGCTATCCTAAGAAGTGATTCTACTGAAATGTAATTCCCAATTTACAATATTCAGTGCTAGAGATAGGAAACAAGTAGAACTGTTAACACCTATCAAATCAAAACAATTTTCAAATCAGGTGGGGTCCAGATCTTTGCCTGGGAACCCATCAATAGAGATCATACTAGAGATCCATGACAGTGCATTGCTCTTGTTTTAATTTTCCCATACCTCAGAAGAAGTCGTAGCATTATGAGGCTACTGGAGATCAGCCACATCTCACGCAATTTTTTGTAGATTTTGCAGAAAACCACCAAGGGGGAGGAAAAGGATGGAGACTAGGGAAAGCCTGCACAACTGTCACAAAGCCAGTAAGTTTCTTCACCTCCTTTCACCCATCCTTAATGTACTGATAGTGCACAAGTCCCACTGGCTTTGCCCCACTTCTCCCCATAGGCCCAGTACCCTTCCAGGGTGGACACTGGAGCAGCTGGGCTGGCTGGGGAGCAGGGAGCATGGTGCAGAGCCCTCCTCTGCAACTGTTTTGGCTGGGTGGGAGGCTCTCCCATGGCTCCTGCCCAGCTGATGCATGCACCCACGCCCAGAGGTGGCACCCTAGGGAGGTGAGCCCCAGCAGGATGGGGTGCCAGTCTCTGTGGCTTTACCCAGCTCACATACCCCCTACCCTAACTCCAGAGCTGGTTTAACACCGAAAAAATGCTTCTGCCCAGAAACTATGCTGAACATGACACACAGACAGACCAACAAAACCATTTAACTTCACAATTTCTGTATTCAACATGTTATGTAAGAGCAGATACAAAAATCTGGCAGAGAATGTAAGCTGTAGACTTTTACACTACGTTCAGGATGGTTTTCCAAAGTCTTGTTCTCACAGAAGACCCAATCCCAGAACTTTGGAAACATCCCAAGAAATTAAAAGTTTTTCAAGCTCAGGTGAAGTACTAACTTAGGAAACGAGCCAGGAGAGGAAGATTTTTAAAGTAACATTTCTAAATCTACAGTGCAGCCAAGTGGACACATTTAGAAAGCACTTACCCATTAATCAGCTTGTCACAATAGTGATGTTTGTGCAAGAGATGCTGCTATGCTCCAGTGATAAAGAGAAAATACAAACACACCAGACACATTTGGTAACAACATGGTTTTGAAGTTTCAGTTTCATGCAGAAGAAATCTCAGACATTGCTCTCCTCCTTGTAAGAAGAGTGCAAATACCTGATGCAAATAGGGAAGTAGCCAGGGATGTTTCTCTTCATGAATGCTGTGTGCAGATTAAGTCCTAACACTACCTTCAGGCAACCTCCTGAAGGAACTGCATTAAGACTGCAGGATGGTTACTATTCCCTCTGCAGAGGATCACCTGATATTACTCTTAAGCAGTTTAAAGCTGCTTGGCCAAAATGGTAAAACTATTTTTCACATTTTTCATGAAGACTGTTGTGGTTTACACTGACTCCAATTTCAACCATCTATTTTCAACAGTGCATAATGGGAGGGGGTAAGGCTGCAATAGTATAACCACTGTTATTGGAAAAGAGATTTTTCTGCCAGCTTTCATGAGTATACAGCTGTACTTTTCACCTTCAAATACCATCACCAGGGAGAAAGCCCAGGTTTCTAGAATCTCCTGTTAAAACTGTCAATGCAAACCCCACATTTGTGTATGTGGATGAACTGAGTATTGTTATATATCATTGTGCAATTAAGCAACAGATATGATGTACATTTGTTTTTAAAATGTCATGTTATATTTAACTGCTTCGTTAACAACTCCCATGAGAATGTAGCCCACCCTTACGGTAAGAAAAAATAACAGTATAAGAAAGAATGGATACAGCAATGAGAATTTAAGAATACAGAATTTCAAGAGATGATGCATCACTGACTTCCTGGCTTAACAACAGACACTAGACTTGTGTTAAAGACAGCACATCAACTCTGTCAGGTGAGCTGCTGTCAAAAAAGAAAATGCATGAGAGGCAATAAGAAAACAGCTAGTTGTCAAACATGTCGCCTGAAAAAAGGAAGGTCCAATTTATTTACCTCCCTATAACATGTTTAAGTAACTGCTGGGCAGCACATCAGGCAAACAGGACAGAAACTGGCACAGCAGCTTATTTACTTACCTTTGCTATCAGTTCACTGAGCAAATCATCAATGGTACATCAATCATCAACAATACTTTGTTGAAGCTTGGTATTTCTTTGAAGAACTGCTAATTACAATGCAAGGTTATTAAGTCTCTGCAGAGCTCTAAGAAACTTAACTAGTTAACTAGGTCACGCAAACCAGGGATCAACAAAACACATTTTCTTCTTAAAGACAGATATTCTTACAAACTGCTAAATTATCTCTATCCAATCCTCCCCCAGAACAGTGAGGACACTTTTAGAATTCAAAAATATTTAGTGTCTTCTTCGCACATAACAAAAATTAAGTTCAATAACAGTAAAGCAAGCTCTGGTTCAACTTCACAGTGTTTATGCTTTGTTTTATGCAATTAAAAGCAAATCTCTGGACTGCAAAACACATTGTCTCCCCACCCCGCTTGAGTGATGACAGTGCTCTCTTCTTCCTGTTCCCCCTCCAGAGCCAGATAAGTTTCACACTCGACAGTACTCTCTTCTCCCCTCCCCAGCTCCCCAACAATTGATATAACAACAGAATTTAACATTTACAGGTATGCTAGCTGAGTACCAACTGGCAGTCATGGCTAGTTAGTCACCAGTTAGAGGAATGCTTCCTGTCATACCTATTTTACCTTTACAGAGTTTGCCAGGAAAGGTCTGGCTTCATTCCTTAATGATAAAAGGTGAAACACAGAATTTCCTTCTCGGCCAGGGGGCTGGAGTCTCCCTGCCAACACAGCTGTGCTGACACATACCTGGTGGAAATGTGCCATCTCCTGAAAGAAAGCTTTTTTCTTGACAATATGGCTATGAAGACACCTTCCTATCTGTCTCTGCTCCTGGGTTTTGTCAAGACTGGACCAGCTAACACAGAGGTCAATAACCTAGAGAGGCAATGTTCCCCACCCTGTTTTTCTTTGCCAAGTCAACCTGGCTGATGACAAGGCACACATCTCTTCTGGTCAGAGAGGCAACATCCAAATCCCCATTCCCACAGCAAGCTGGTAGCTGCTACACTCCAACCACAGCACCACTGTGCTGTGCCACACAGACACATGCATAGAGCTGAAAGAGCCATGCCAGCAATGCCATACTGTAGGCAGAGGGCCTGAGACCACATTTCTTATTGCTGCCTTCTCCTAACCATTTACAGGGCCAGATACACAGAATGAGATGTAGTAAGTGACCTGGACCCACTCAGGCAGGAATGCCATCTCCTGCCTCATTCCTGCTAGGGAATAAGGAAAGGAGAGAATTCATAACCTCTGGGCAGCTGGCTCTCTCACTAAAAAATTGCACTAATTATTCCCCATTTCAAAAAGGTATGTGTATGCAGGAAGAAAAAAGGAAGGCAACAGCCAAGGGACATAAAAAGTATTATGAAGCAAGCATGCAACCTGTATAGTCTATGCCTGAAGGGCAATTATTCCTCCAATATGTGCTGCCTCACATTATTCAAGAGCAACTGTTCACAGTTCTTCAATTAGAGCACAAAAATCCCCTGCTTGTAAGGTAGCCTTTTCCTTTGCTGCAGTGCACTTAGTAGCGCAGTTACTCTTCCAGCACTAAGATCCATGCAACACGATTCTCGATTAGCAGCACTGCAAGGCTCCTTACAAAACCTGACCGCTCTGAGTTCAACAGCCTAGTTGCCCATGCATCACCCTCCCAGCTCACAGGTAGCTTGCATGCACTGTACTGCAACTCCAGCCTTTTAGTTCCAGAAGCACTGTAAAACTTTCATCTACTTGGTGATCAGCTTTCTTCATTGGATGACTTCACATCAGTCAATGTAAAGAGTTGAAAGACTAGGTCCGAGTCAAGATTTACAGTCTCTGGATACATAAGAGTCCCATTGTTTTGAACAGTGCTAGCCCCACTAACAACTCCATCAGAGTTATCTTTCATGCAAAGCTACCTCTGATGTCAATGAGGCAACTGACTAAGCAGGCCGTGGTAGCAGTAGTATGAATCTGGTCCAGTGGGAATCTTGCATATACTAAAGTGGATGACAGCATATGCCTCCTTTACAAAAATCCTTTCACACTGGTCATGAAAACCATAGATTCAAAAAAGCTAACTTATATTTCCACATAAAACACCCAGAAGGCATAGCTTGCTGGAAAAGAGAAAACATTCATCTCCCCCAGAGTCCCTTCAATAATAAAAGCATATACAATCATATAGATTTGGGTAGCATGTCCTCATGGACAAGAACAGACTTAGTTTATATGTTAGCTCAGTGCTGCACTCCATGCTTACTTCTAGGGTAGTTCTTAAGAAAGTAAGTTCACATTCACCAGCTCCCAAGGAAACATGTCTAGGTGAAATGCCAGTCATCTGTTGTTTGCAGCATAATTACTGGTTATTTAGACAAGTCTGGTCTACAGAGCTATTTAAAATAGGATAGACAATCCAAGCCTGGAAGCTACCAGATAAACACCACTGCAGAATGCTGCTGGTATTGCAACATTCAATTCAGTAAGAAAAGGCAAGTGTGCCACTGATACAAAAATATAATTCACAGCTCCTGCACTGCAAAGGGATAATCAAAAGCAACAAGTTGCTTGGGGAAGAAAAGTTTCCTCTTCAGGCTTTCCCAGAAGGCTGAATGGCCACGTGCATGTAAAAAAAGTATGAATGTGGACGTATGTCTGTCTGTACCCAGCATACAAAGCCTCACTGCATGGATTTCCAGGCACAACAGGCTACCCAAAATGCTACTGTTCCTCATCTCAAATACTATCTGACTTCAAAACACAGGCTGTGACTTTCAGAGGTGCTGAAAATCTGAAGCAACTGGATATAGTTGCTGTAGCTATAAAGAATTCTTAAGGAAAACATTGCTGCCATAGTCTACATGTAACAGCATGGTCTTAGACTTGGGAGTCTGTTTGCACATAAAGTCCCAGCCCTAACGTAGAGCTCCTTATGCTCTGTACTATTCCCTGCATATATCCTTGTGCAGCCTGAGCCACAGTCTGGTCCATCACATATGGTACATACAGAATTTTGGGGCACATATGTTATTCAGAAGCCAGGGTGTACATTTTATCATCATAGCTATTCTCTGCACCACCTTCCTGCATGGATACATCTATTTTGCAGAATGCCTTCTTTCTGTTTAAATTAAACAACTTCCACAGTAGGTTACCCTAACAGCCAAAACCCATTACTTTTACTTTCACACCTCAGTTTATTCAATGCCATCAGCCCTGTTCAGACAAGCCCTTCAATAAGTATGCCCCTTTGCTTTCTTAGTCAACATGCAGACCAACTGCAGCAGGCTTTCAAAAGTGGACAGAAAATTACCTTTCTGAATAAATTCTCAGTCTAATTTGAGGGACCAAATAGCATTCACATGGAATGAATAACTGTTACTTCACAAAAAATCAAGTCTTGTTCTTTCACAATCTTTGTAAGTTAAAAGAGAACTCAGATCTAGAGCAAGCAAGCCAAGCAAAGCATTCCCCTTTTTCCCTTCTCCCTCCATCAGACCAGATGTTAATTGGCTGCCCTGTCAATTAATAAGCATTAGGAATATGAAAATGCATGCTAAACCTTCAACATATAAAGTATCACACTTAAGAAATGTGTCAAGCTTTGTACTACAGGATAAATGGCCTAGCACGATGCATCAGCATGGAACAGTGGGGACATCCTGTGGCCACTTAGATTCTTTACACGTGAATGTTCCCATTATTATTTTTAATCCATTTGTTCAAACACTTCTGCAAATTACATGCAAAGTCACTTAATAATGTAAGAGGGCCTGAAGGAAATAGAATTTGCTTAGCTAACTTCCCACCTACCACTTTATGTAAACCCTTCTCAGTAGTTGCTGCGCTCTACCTCAGTTTTCAATATCTTTTCTTCTGGGTTATATAGTTTCCAAGTCAAAAAAAAAAAAACAACCCCAAAACATTTAAGGAGCTTGAGCTGGTCTAGGTGGCAACACTAACCCCTGACAGCCATGCATACAAGTCAAAAGCGACATTCTAATTTAATTTATTTAGATTTATAGCAGTGTTCATAAAAGGCATGTAATTCTCAGATCTAGGCACTCTGCCAACAGGAAAAATTATATCAGATTAAATACATGTGTAAAGCACCTGCCAATATTGTAAGCTAAGCAACCACAAGAAAACGAAAGGCCAGTAACTCTTGTGAATCTGAAAACAGTTCCTTTCACCTCCTTCCCTCCAAGGAAGGAACAATTTCAGGATAGATATGTGTGCAGACTATGAGGTTGAGTGCTCCTCATGGACAACTCACTGCCCAAAACTCCCTCTGTTTTCATACTTACATGACAGCCTTCAGCTATACAGATCAAGGTAAAGGTACCCCAGGCAGTTCATGGGACAGCTGTGGCTTCACAAGTCAAGATCATCTCATCTCACTCACTTCTGATCATGTTTACTTCACCACTTTTAAAAACAAAAAGGAAATTAACTTCAAGGACAATTATTTTTTGTGGTTTGTATGTGCATATTTTCTTACTACAGGAAAGAATAAGATTTTCTTTTAAATTTACATCTTCAAGCAATTCACCGTCTCTACTTAAGCTGCCTACAAAGGCTGGGGATAGCCAGCCAAATCCCAGAGCATATGTCCAAGTGTTCCTGTGAAGAGGTTCAGCAGTTTGCACGGCCAACAATTTGAGTCCATTTAGTGTTGCAATCCAGATGGAAATGCAGCCATCTAGGACTTGCCCCAAGTGTGTTGCAGCTGTATAATCCACTGAGGAGGTCTGTTCTTGCGCATATCTTCTTTAAAGCAAAACAAACATCCCATCCTTCCAAGCAAGACATTTATGTTTTCCAGCAGGAACAGACCTTGTTATTTGCCAGTCAGAGGAGGTGTCAACTCAAGCAACATGCTGCAGGAGAAACTGCACTCCACGCCTCAGACAGTTCACTGGCACTACAAATCAAAGCTCATCCAAGCACACTGAGGTGATACAGCATTTCTCAGCTCCAAACACCATTGTCCACTACATTGAACCCTTAAAATAATAACACTTAAACTAAAACCAAAGCAGTCTAGGTCATTCTCTGTGTTGAACAGTTTGCCTAAACTGTGCTTAGACTGCACAGGTAAAGGTTGTACAGATGTTACAAGGCAAAAAAATCTGTTCTCCACTACCTGTGCAAAACAAGAGTTCATAATGACACAAATGATCAAATCAGCCTAAATCTGCTCCCACAAAATACGCCTCTCAGCTTCTCTCACACTTGTCATCTACAGCAATATTAGAAATTATCTAATGATTCATCTTGAAAGTATTTTTCATGCATGCTCTTACTAAAGATTTTTTCCATCTAAATATTCACACATAAAATACTTTCAGCAAAGATTTACCTGTGGGCTGAACCTGTGTTTGCTCAAATCCACTATAAAGTGGGCTCGGAACCACCTGCTCCAGAGTGTACATGTACCTGCAGCCATGGTTGCCCAGCCTGTAGCTGGTTAATATTCCTGTATAACAATATTAAAAGGATTATTTTCTAGCTGTTCTACCAATCCCTTTCTATAGAAAAAAGCATATAGCTTTTGTCAGTGCTGTTACTTATGTTACAGCTGGTAAAGAAAAAAAAAAAATCTGGAAACACAAGAGGTGGTCAGAACAGCCTGAAGAGCCCCACTGGGTGGGATTTAACAGCCATAAAGGAGGCAAGAGGGACTGCTTGGGCGTGCTCTGCTTTATTCCCAAAACCCACGTGCCACACATGGAGGATTGCTGCTCTACTGCCTTCACATTCTGCACACAGACCTTCCTTCCCCCCTGTATCTGTAGCAGTAATTAGGCCCAAGAATGTGCTGGTATGAGACACTCACTCTGATGCATCAGGCTGTGCACTTCCTCAATATAGTACAAGGAAACAAATGAGAAACACCTGTGTTAAATAACACTGGACTAATCCACTATTAAAAGTCACAGTTTGTGCTCCAGTCTGCAAAGGTTTGCTACTCAAGAAAGGTGCTGAGCTGCCAGTGAATCTCCACCGAGAAAGATAACCTGAGGCCAAGACAGCTTAATAAACAACTCTGAAAGGATTTTACAGAGCCCATGTCTCCTATCACGCTTGTATAAGGTGTTTACAACAAGGGGCTAAGAAAGGAAACCTCGGGGAGCCACGCAAGGGGGCATATTCTTCCCAGAAGAATTTTGTGATTTTTGGAATGAAGTAATCCGATGCACAGATGGATGAGACAATAAACAGTTTTTAGAGAGGAAAACGATAATGCTGGATTCTGAAACTAAGCACAGCAGGTAGCAAGCTTCCGGATGGGCATTGAAAAGAGTCATACAATTTCCTAAAAGCTGATATGCTTAATCCCTTGGAAAAGGAAGATTTAACTGTTACCATTACTCCAGAGTGTAATACCAGATCTCATAGGTACAATGCAAGCATAAACCCTCCTCATGGCTTCATGTGGCACATAATTTAAGTGACTGTTCTATTATGAAGACAAACGCTCAGGACTATACCATGCATTGTATCACCATAAATCCACTGTAAAGCACTTCCCAAAGCCACGAAAAGAAACCCATACTCGTGAACGTGCCACTGCAGTAGAGACTACTGTTCAATTACTTTTTTGCAACATTATCAGAAATAACAGGCCCATTTCCCAAGATCCACCACATTCCCACTGAAATAAGTGAAATGGTTCAGATAGATGTGGATCGTAATGGATAAAATAATATTAACAACTACAGCGGATTAAAAATCAATCTCATTCTTAATGCTGAGTGTGGTTCTCTTCAAGTCAAACTTGAGATAAAACATCATGGAATGACTTGCTCTGTTGATCCCCAGGTTAAATCTATACCATATATAAAGACTGATGATGCCAGCCTTTAAGTGCTTTCACATTTTTCTCAGATGAAGTCTGTTTTAGGAAGAGAATCATAGAAATAATGGTTAATAAAAAATAAAACAAGACACACCAGGCAGGAGTTACTGTAGCCATTTCTAGGAGTCATATACAACTGGCCTGTTAAAAAAAAATTAGTTAATACAAACTGATGAACTGGAGACATGATGATTTTGAAGACTGATGGTTCTTTCTTGTGTTTGTAAACACTGTGTTTAGTATACTTGATAAACAAAGTATGTCCACAGTCCTAGCAGCATGAGGATGCTTCTAAAACAAAAAAAGTCAACAACAACAAAACCAGCTCAATTGTTTTGCAGCCTCTGGCAGTAACTGCTGTACATTTATACAAACCTCATAACCAGAACTTTTGAACATGAACTGCTCTGCAATGAGAAGACAAGCACCTTTCTCCCATGTGCAACTGAATGACTAACATCCATAAGATATATATTTTGCATCACCCAAACACTCCTTCTCACAGGACATAAATAATAACACATGATCTATTACACCAAAACCAAGCAAGTCTGCCAAGTAGTGATAGCAGCTACACAAAACGCTCCTTCTCTCCTCTGAGTTTTACCTCACACTGTAGCCTTCCTGTTGTCCTCCCTGGGTAATTATACCCATCCGGACAACATTCACAATTCCCAAAGCAGAGACAAAAAAAGTAGAATTAAGGTGATTAACTTGACGTGAGAACACAAAAACACATAAACACGGTCCAGCCTAATGCCATTATTTTTTTAAACTCCTCGCTAATACCAAGACTGATTCAGAGGAGTGTGTTTTAAAATATTCATAGTAGTCGAGTTGTCTCTTCCCTAGTACAACCCTTCCTTCTTCCTTCCTGATGCCTGATGTCTTCCCTCCCTGCATCATAACATGCTCACCTTCATGGCCCAGAGTCATGCCCTTATTTACACAAGTTGGTGTTTAAACAAAACCAACCTTACTCATGAGCAAAGTTCAAGTAAATGAGAAATAATAAAATCAGATCTACAAGATCAGCCATGTGAATAGATGCATAAGTAACTCTCCAGTGGTCATTCCAGCAGAGCCTGTGCCTCCACACAGGCAAAACAAATTGCAGGAACAAAGTCGTAACACTCTGGAGCAGCTACCATGTGACAATTCACTTAAAATTTGTGAACCCTGCGCTAACTTATGAGGAACAACTTGCACGAGAAAGAGTACTCATATACGCTGAAGTAAACAAGGCCGTGCCCTTCACTTTTTGTGTAAATCACCATGCACACGCATGGGGCTATAACACACTAAAATATTTTAATTAAAAAAAAAAAGTTTTCCCACATAGCAAGAGAAGTTTCCGAGAAAGTCCTTTGCATTATTAAGTCCCTAGAATGAGATAATATAAGGCGACGTGTCCTTTCTCCTTTGTATTTTTTCTTAACTATCTCGCATGCTTCAAAATGTGACTAATGAAGAGTAGACTCGTACAGAGATGTAACTTGGGGCAGCAGTAAGCTCAGACTGCGGAGTTTATGAACCAGCTTTTTCTTGCATTAAATACTAACTACGTTTGAGAGAGACAGCAGTACGCGATCCCACCAGCACAGCCGCCGTGCCCTCTCCGTAACCGCCGCTGCTCTTTCCCGGCCCGTCCCCGGGACCCCGCGGGCTCCGCTCGCCCCGGCAGGGGCGGGCGCCAGGTCCCGGCAGTGTCACCCCGGATTCTCGGCACGTGGCTTCTTTCGGAGGCTGCACCCCGGGACTGACGCCGGCCCGACCGAGCACCCGGCCTCCCGCGGCCCCGCTCCCGGGGCCACCGGCCACCGCCGGCGTCGCGGGGCCCCGGCCCGGCCCCGCTCACCTTCGCGCGGCGCCCGCCGCAGCGCCGCCGCCCCGCCGGGCACAGACGGACAGGCTCCAGCCGCGCCCCGCTTCAAAGCGACCGCAGCGGGGGCGAGGCCGCCCCGCGGCGGGGGCGGGACGCCCGGCGGAGCCGCCCGGCACCGGCACCGGCACCTGCGCCGTGAGGGAACGGCCCCCCCCGCCGGGCGGGGCGAGCGCGAGGAGGGGTCCTGACGGGGCACGCGCCGGGGCTCGTGAGACGGGGCAGGCGCGGGGCTCTCCAGGGCACGCGGTCGGCACGCGCGGGGCTCCTGGGGGGCGCGCTGGGGCCGCCGCCCCCCCCCCGGCCCTTGCGAATAACGCCGCGGCGGCCGGTCTCCCCTTTTTCCCGCTTTTTACCCCCTTTTCGTCCCATTTGCAGCCACCCTCGCACCAGTGCCGCCTCCCTCCCTGCCCTCTCCGCGGGGACCGTCCGCGTTTTAACATCCCCCTGCGAAAGAAACGCGTTTCCGGACAAGCGGCTCCGCTCCGCGGCGGGACAGCGGAGCGAGAAAAATAAAATATAAAGATCCGCTCTGAAGCCATTCCCCTGAGACACCATCCGGCCGGCGACGGCGGCCGCCACGCCGGTCGCCGCTGCCCCGTGGCGCTGCTCCCGGCAGAGGGCGGCCGAGGGCAGCGCCGCCGCGCCCGCCCGACCCCCGCCCCCGACGGCCGGCGCCGTCCTCGGTGCAGCCGCCAGCCGGCAGGGACGGGGCAGGGAGACGGGCGGCCGCTCGGGGGTGCCGGCACCGCCGGTCCCGCGGTCGTGCTGGGGCCGCAACAACGCGCCGTTACCGGCTGCCGCGTAGAGGGACGTCCCGCGGGTGCCGGCAGCAGCTGCTGCGTAAAATACGCCTGCGTGTGTACCAGACGGGGTGTCGCCCCTCCGCGACCTCCGCTAGCCGGCGGAACCTCCGCCTAGCGTTCCCACGTGGCACGGAGGGGGGGGAGGAAGCGCTCCCCCTGCGTGGCCTGTCCCCCGGGGCCAGGACACCCGGGGGGGACCCCTGACCGCGGCCCCCCCCAGCTCCGCCCGCCGCTTGCCGTCGTACCGGCGCCCGCCGCCAGCCGCGCCCGCGCGGGAATGCCGCTCACGGGGGGACGGACGCCGCGGGCCTTTCCCTGGGGTCGTCGGCCGGGCGGGGGCACACACCGGGCACAGCGCGGCAGAAGCGGCCGGGCCGAGCCGCAGCCCCGAGCGCTCGCCGGCGGGGGTCGGACCGCCCCGTCGGACCGCGCCGGCGGCAGCGGAGAGGGGCGGTGGCACGAGACGTACGACGGGGCCCAGGAAGGTGCCGGTGCCGGTGCCGGTGCCGGTGCCGGTGGGGTCCGTGGCGCTGCGCAGCCCCGCGCAGGGCGCGACCCCGCGGCCGCTCGTGCCCGCGCCCAGCGCCGCTCCCGTCCCGCGCCCCGCGAACCCGCGGGGATACGGCGCGGCCGGGCACCCCATTGGCTGTTGCTAGGTGACGTGCGCCGCGCCACGTGACCGGTGTTAAATGCCGTCCCGGCGGCGCGCGGCGCCGCAGAGCCCGTCCCGCTGGCGGCGGCGGGAGCGCGGCTGCCCGCCCCGGCCCGGCCCCGCGGGCGCGGAGCGCAGCGCAGCGCGGCGAGCATGGTGGCGCGGCCCTGACCGCCTCTCCCCGGTGGGGACGGCCGCGGGGGCGGCGGCGGCCCGTGCCCCGGCGGGCGGGGGCGCGGGATGACCGGGGTGCTGGAGAGCCTGGTGCCGGACATGCACGCCAGCCAGATCTCCGCCGGCAGCTACCACCAGCACGGCGGCCTGCACAAGCCGCAGGAGTCCCCCACGCTGCCCGTCTCCACGGCCACCGACAGCAGCTACTACACCAACCAGCAGCACGGGGCGGCGGGCGGACCGCCCTACGGCCCGGTGGGCTCCTACCCCTACGCGGGCGGCGGCACCGCCCCCTACTCCGCCAAGCCCGGCTACGATCTGGGCTACGCGAGCGCCTACGGCTCCTACGGGCCCTACGGCAGCAGGGCCTCTCCGGCCAACAACGACTCCGGTACGTCCGAGCCCCGGGGGGGGCGGCTCGGGGGAGCCGGCGGGAGCCGGGCGGCCCCTCCAGGCCCGGCGAAGAGGCGGTCGGGGCTCGGGACCCGGGGGGGGGGCCGGGAGGGCGCTCGTCCCCGGCGGGCCGCCGCGACGGGGCGGGCGGTGATGCCGCGCTGCGGGCAGGGCCCGGGGCGGGGGGAGCGCCTCTCCTCACCGGGGCCGCCGTTTGTGCCGCAGCAGAGAAGGAAGACTGCGAGCCGGAGATCAGGATCGTGAACGGGAAGCCGAAGAAAGTGCGGAAGCCCCGGACCATCTACTCCAGCTTCCAGCTGGCGGCTCTGCAGCGGCGCTTCCAGAAAACCCAGTACCTCGCCCTGCCCGAGAGAGCGGAGCTGGCGGCCTCCCTCGGCCTCACCCAGACACAGGTAGGGCTCTCCCGCCGCGGGGCCCCGGGCACGTCCCGCCCCGCCGGGGCCTCTCGCCCTCCGCAGGGTCGGATGCGGGCGCGGGAGGGGGGGCCGGCCCGCGGCGCCTCGACGGCGCGGGGGTGGGAGTGCGGGGGAAGCGGCCGCGCCGCCGAGGCAGCGCCGGGACCGCTCGGGGCTGCGAAAGCTGCTCGTCCCTGCCCCGCCGCGGGCGGCCCGGGCGCCGGGGCGGCCCCGCGGAGGGTGCGGCCGCCTGACGCCCCTCTCCCCCCCAGGTGAAGATCTGGTTTCAGAACCGCCGCTCCAAGTTCAAGAAGATGTGGAAGAGCGGCGAGATCCCGGCGGAGCCGCCCCCCCGCCGCAGCGCCTCGCCGCCGCCCCCCTCCTCGCCCCCCGCCTGGGACTTCGCTCCGCACCCGCGCACGGCGGGCGCCGCCGGCACCGCCAGCCCCAGCCCCGCCGCCGCCTTCCTCGGTAGCTACTCGTGGTACCCGCCGGCGCCCGGCGGCCCGGCACACCTGCCGGCGGCCGCCCCCCTCCCGCAGCCGGCGCAGCCCCCGCACCACCACGGCGGCGGCGGCATCTTCTAGGCGCCGCAGAGACTTGAGCCCGCGGGGCCGCGCCCGGCAGCCGCGGCGCACCGAGGTGCAGCACTGGTGTTTTGGTGAAGCCCGGCTCCGGCCGTCCCGGCGGAGAGGAGCCGCTCCGCGCCCCGTCCCGTCCCGTCGCGCCGCCGGCGGCGGGCCCCGCGTGCGCTCGGCCCCGCGGGGTCCGCCCTCCTGCCGCCAAAATAACCACGCTGCGGAACAAGCACCCACCTCCCCGCCGTCCGTCCCTCTTCCTCCTCCCCGGCTTTTTCATCAAACCACCGGTGCAGAACTTTAGTTAACTTTATTTTTTATTTTTTTAAAGTTGATAGGTGCCTTTGCGGATGACCTCACTTTGATGTTGGGGATTAAAAAAATAAAATGTTAAAAAAAAGAGATAAATAATTTTTATATGTAGATTTAAAACAAGAGCCTCCCGTGTTGAAGTTACCCTTTTTAGCCGTGAACGAAACCGTCCGGCGACGGGGGCCGGTCGCGGGGGCCCGGTGGCAGGCGGCGGTGCCGGCTCGGCTCTGCCTCTCCGGCGGGGGGGCTCCCGCCCGCGCGGTGCCTCCGGGCGGGTTTCGCGCCCCGACGGGGCCTCCCCGGGGCGGGCGCCGAGCGGCGGCGAGCCCTCCCCTCCGCCCCCACCCCCGCCGCCAACCCAGGCACTGGTCCTGCCCCTGCGCCGTTTGATGTCGAGTCGTGGAAAAAAAAAAACAAACAGGGTATTTTTGGTTATTTATTATGGAAAACTTAAACACTCTTTAATGTTTCTTTTACAATAAGCAGAGATTATTTAAATAAATTATTGTTTCCATGGTGCCCGCGCTGAGTTTCTTTGGGGATGGGGGAGGTTGGGGGTGTCGATCCGGACCCCGGCGTTCGCTGGGGGGAGAGCTGCGTCCCCTCCACCCCCTCCCCATTGCAACTGTTGCCGCAAGCCGGCAACCTCCCCCCTTCTTTCCCCCCTCTGCTTTCCCGTCTACAATAAAATCTCGTCCCTGCCAGTCTCCGCGGCGAGGCCATGAATCACTCAGCGCTGCCTGCAGCAGCCCAGAGCCGCCCCCCCCACCCCCCCCCGCCTGCTGGCGCCAGCGACATTTCGCCCGGGACTGGCTCCTGCCGTCTCCCAGACGGGCCAGAGGTGTTTGGGGAGGGCCGTGTCGGGGACCGGAGTACGCCTGCAGCTCGTCCCCGGGCGCAGCCCTGCCCCGGAGAAATTTCGCCTCCTCGCCATCGGTGGCTCCCAGGCCGGTAGCCTGCGTGGGAGCTTTGCTTGGGCCGGAGCTGGTGGCTTGCAGAGGTGGCCCTTCGAGGGCTGGAGGCACCGGCTGGACCTCTCCGGGATATGCCCCTGGAGGGCTGGACCCCTCAGGATGTACCCCCCTGGGATGTACCCCACGAGGGCTGGATCCCTCCAGGCTGAACCCCCTTCCAGGCTGCACCCCCTCCAAATTGCACCTCTTTGGGATGTATCCCTCGAGGGCTGGATGCCTCTAGGATGTAGCCCTCTGGGAGGCTCCGTACCCCTCCCTGCACCCCTCCGAGCTGAACCCCCTTCTAAGTTGCATCCCTCCGGGCTATCCCCCTCGGGACGTGCCCCTCCAAGCTGTAACCCTGAGGGATGTACCCCTGCGGGCTGCGTCCCTGGAGGTCCTGGCGGCTGGAAGAAGTAAAGGGAGGTGAGAGGGTGGTCTCTGCCCCTTGTCGCCCCGAGGGCCCCGCCAGCCTGGGAGGGTGCGGGGGGAGAGGGACGGGTGCGGAGCATCCCGCTGCAGACAAGATGATGAAGAGGCCCAGGCCAGCTCGCCCGGGGCAGGGAATGTGCTGCCCGGCCCGACCTCTCCCGACAGGCCTTGGCATGAGGAGCCCGGGCGGGGCCCGGGAAGGCGCGGGGAGAGGGGGGCCAGTCCCACAGAGGACACGCATGAGTGGGGGGCCCGGGAGGGCGGATTGCTCCTGAGAGCTTGGGGAAAGCTTGGAGGCGGCGTGGGGGGGCAGAGGGGCGATGGAGGCGTGAGGAAAAGAGAAAAAGGAGGGGGGGGGGGTGTTGGAGGACGAGAGAGGCGGCTGCAAAGGAGGCGAGAGGAGGGAGCGGGGCAGACAAAGGGGGAAGCGGCAGCTGCCCGCCGGCCCCGGCGCTGCCCCGGCGGCGCAGACGGGGAGGAGAGCCCGAGCCGCCCCGGGAAACAGCGGGGCCGGCACGTCCCGCACCTTTCCTCCGCGTCATCCCCCCCGCCGGCCGTGGGGAGACCCGGCGGCAGCGGCCTGGGCCGCCCGCTCGGGCCGGGAGCAAGGAGTTTCCCCGCTGGCGGGCGGCGAAGCGCTGGGCACGGAGCAGGGCGGGGGGGAGGCAGCGGGGCCGCCTCCAGAGACAGGCGGGGGCACGCGTGGCGAGCAGCACCGCGGAGCCCCCCGCCCCCGCTGTCTGGCACGGGCTGTGCTCCCGGCAGCGCGCGGTGCCTCCGCGGGCCCCGGCGGGGGGGGGGTGGGGGTAGGGGGCTGGGACACCCCTCTGCCAGGTGACAAGTTTTGCTAAACCGCTCGTCCGGGATGCAAGAGGAAATCGTGGGCGCAGGGCATGGCCGGGACGGGGACAGCCCCCCCCCCCCCGCCCCCCCCATCGCCTTTACAGGCACTTCTCGCTGTTAAACAAAGATCCCCTCAAACACCTGCCCCCCCGTCTCCTCCCCGCCGCCCCTCCTCGCCCAGCGACTCCAGCCGGGACGGGGGAGATCGTGGGCTGCCCCTGTTGCCCTCCGCGCGTTCCTTCTCCTATGTAGTTATTTATTATTTTAACATTTATTTATTAGTATTTAGTTGCTGCCTGCTAGCAGCAGCTCTCCCTGGGTGCCCGCGCCTGGTGTGTGCGTGGGGGTGTTCGCGCTTCACCCCGCAGCATCCCCGCAGCGCCCGGAGCCCTTCCAGGCTCTGCGTTTCGCCCGCTGCTCGCACGGCCTCGGGACGCGGCTCACGCCCTGCCGGGAACGGCGAAGGCAAGCGGCGGCATAGGCGCGCTGCACCTCCGCGCGCACCGTAGGTGCATACGTATAGATACGTGTGTGCTGGTAATCTGGTTTCTCACGCTCTTTTCCTGCCCGATAGGACGGGGCAGGCGCCGCGGTGAACCTTGTGCCCCGCACAAGGCGGCAGCTACGCGGGGCTCGGCCGCCCGCGGCCGGGAAGAGCGGCGGGGAGCAGGGCAGCCGAGGGGCGAGAGCTGCCCCTGCCTCCCCAGCACTCCGGGAAGGGCTGGGGGGCGCGGGCTGGGCCGATTCCGCCCTGCGTCCCGGCGCCGGCGGCCCCCCCCCCCCCCCCCCGTCGGACCCGGCCCCGGGCGGAGGCGGCCGAGTGGGGCCGGCCCCGGGGGGGCGGCCGGGGAAAGTGAGGGCTCCGCGGCCAGCCCGGTCCGGGGGGGCCGGCCCGGCAGCCGCCCGGGCGAGGGGCACCGTCCGCCTCCCCGGCGCACGGGCGGGGCCGGCCGGGCTTGTGCCGTGGGTAGGCAATTTACTCATTTGCCCCGGTGAAAAGAAAAAGCACGAGAAATTCAATTAAAGCGGCTCTGGCAAAAGGAGTTATTTGAGGCATGAATGTCTCCCCTAAAGCTGCAGCAATCATGTGGCATTAGACACTTCCGGAATCCTATAGCCAACTTGAAAAATCCCAGACCCCTTTTTTCCCTAATTTTTGCTCTGATCTGTAATTTTATCCACATTTGCACTAGTTTGAGCATTCTGGCTCTCCCATCTGAAAGCCTGCAATTACTATATAATTCTTCGCAATTTCACATGTCCTAATATGGACTGTAATTTTTGCGCAAGACAATTTCCTGCTATTTCAAGCATCAACATTGTCAAAGTTGTATGTACATAATAAATGGGAATATCAATGCATAGTTTTTAGCATAACATCTTGACTCCTCGATAATTATATCCGTTCGGAGCCTACGCAGAATTAGCCTGAATTGCATGGTAACTGCTGCTGCTTTAAAATTTTTAAAAATTACTCATAATTTTCCCAAAGATTACCAAGATCTCGAGTGCACAATGTCATCAGCGTAATGAAGAGTAAACATTTATGCTAATAATCTGCAATTTTTTTCATCAGCTATAAAGACAGAGGCTATATAGCAGAAAATTTCAGTCATATTCTGCAAGAGCAGAGCTGCAAAAAGGCTGCTGCGCTCAGAGGCATGTGCATCTCTGGGGGATCTCAATCCACATTTGCACTCTCAGGATATTATTATTGTGCTCGGCTTCTTTTTTTTTTTTCCCCCCCTTTCCTTCTCCCTCCCCGATCCTCTCCCTGTCTCTCACACTCTCTCGCTCCTGTAACTTTCGTAGCAAAAAGCCGCGCTCGGTCCTTTGGTGTGTTGTAAAGCAAAGACTTGTGTCCAGCGCCTCAGGGACTGAGGCGGAAGGTAAGGGTGGCGGCACAGGCTCCTTTCTCGCGGGGGTAGGTGAGTGCACGGGGCGCGACGTGGACGGGTGCCCCGCGCGGGCCGCGGCGGGGGAGCACCGGCAGCGGCTACGCCGGCCCCGTCTCCCCGCAGAACTCCCCGCCGGCGGCGCCAGGGCGAGGGCAGGGAGCGGGGCGCGGGGCCGGGCGGCGGGGATGCCGCGCACAGCCGCGGCCGGCCGCGCCGGGGCACCCCGCGGGCCGAGCCGAGCCGCGCCGCGCCGAGCCGCGCCGAGCCGCGGAGCGCTGCGCGGGCAGAGCGGCGCCGGGGCGGAGCGGGGGCACTCGCCGCCCGGGGCTGCGCGGGGGCCGGGGGCTGCCGGCGGCGGGGCGCGCTCATTTTCGGCGGTGGCCTCGCGGCGTGCGTTTGTCGGTTCCTCGCGAAGGGGCGCGTTGTGCCCGGTTGCCGGCCGGGAGCCGGGCGGCGGGAGGGGAGGGCAGCGGCGCGGGGGGGGAACATCGCGCTTTTTCCCCGGCGTGAGAGCGGCGGCGGTGGCGGGAGCGGGGCAGGCGGCCGGCGGCGGGGAGCGCGGAGCGGGCGGCGGCGGGGATTTCTTATCCCCCCTGTCAAACGAAGGGAGCAAATTCCGAATGCGAACGGGCTTGGGCTCTGATACTTGATTTTTTTCTAGTTTCAGGGGCCGCTCTGTGCTCTGCAATTAGATTGACACATGTACAACATCCCCAGCCATTCGAGGGGGTTCGCAGGGACACTCCAAAGGGATTTTTTTTTTCCCTTTTTCTTTTTGGGTGGAAGATATTAAAGAGGTATCTGTTGTTTGGCAATTTTGCTAAGTCTGTCTTCATTACTTCAACATTGTGCATTTGCTAATTTGGAAGCCCCTTCCTATTGACAGCTCTGCTCCATACACCTGCAAGCAATTTGCAGAGCTCCAATATAGGAGAATTGCAGAGATGGCAGCTCGCACCTATTTTATTTTTTTTTCTTCGCTTTTCTCAATGCACAGCAAATTTGGCTTTCAGTGCGTTATCTCTTTTGTTAATGCAAAAAGATTCCCTGGGCGAAAAAATTGCTCATAATTACCAGAGAGATGGGGAAACTGCATTAGAATAAATAAACCTGAAATTACTGTAATTATGTTGTGTTTGATGGGCTCGGCTTGTAATCAAGAAGAGAATACAGTGAAATGATGCTGACCCTCTTGGGTTTGCAGCTGTACGCGCACTTTGGGGTCTTTTTTTGCAGAAAAGAGTCATTTTGATCATCATTAAGCTGTGTGTAACCTATTTCAGAAGTGTTTGAAAATGAGGGGCACTTTTTTTTTCCCAACAAGGAAAAAATATATCCCAAAATTACATTTTGCCATTTACGGGCTCATCCATAAGGTTGTGTTTGCGGGGTGACAATTGTTAAAGGTATAATATTCGAAATCAGGACTTAATCATTGTAATGAGGTATTGTTTCAATATAAGCACCTTTGGATTATTCATAGTTTAATTAATATCCTCATTATGAAAATCTTCGAATCAGATATTTGATGAACTACTTGTCAGCAACAAGGCAGAATTAATTAGGCCTGTATTGAGATTAACATTTTCAAATGTACAATTATAATAGGCTCTAACTCAAGACCGCCTCGCTGAGAGAAAACTAATAATTTCTCTATTTGAACTGTTAGCAAGACGTTATTGAATTAGGAGAAGCTGATATATCTTTAAAGCGCGCCGAGCTTGCTTGACCACCCCGTTCCTCTCCGGTCAAAGGCGTTCGGGCTCTGGCCGCAGCCGCCGCGGCAGCTGCGCGGGCCCCGGGGCACTCCCGCTCCGCCCCGGGCTTCGGGCTGCCCGGCACCGGCCCCGGGCCGCGGCACCGCGGGACAGACAGGGCTGGGAAGTATTTTCCGGGCCGGATCCAGCACCCCCGCGGGCCTCCCTGGGCGCGCCGCCGCTGGCCGCCGCGCCGCGTGTGCGCGCCTGGGCGCACACTGCGCTGCCGCGCACCGCACCGGCTGCGCGCCCGCCCCGCGCACGGGGCAGCGGGTGCGTGCGGCGGCGCATGGCGGGGCGGGTGAGCGTTGCCCCTGCGGGGCTGCACACCCGCTCCCCCGCGGAACCTGCGCGCATTGCCGCGCACGGCCAGCCGGCCGAGCCCAGCCGCTCCTCTCCGCTCCGCAGCCCCTCACCCCCCGCGGTGGCCGCGGGCTGTGCCCGGTGCCGGGCCGCCCCGGGGAGCGGGACGGCTGAGCCCGGCGCTGGGCTAGCCGCGGCGGCACCGGGCGGCGGGACGGCTCCGCCGCCGTGGGGATGCGCGGCTCGGGCAGCCGGCCCGGCTGTCGGGGCGGGGGCCGGGGCTGTCCCGGCCCGCCCGCATCCCCCTCCTGGCCCAGCGGCTGTTCCCGGGACCCCCCGGCCCCGAGCCGCCCCGCCGCGGAGCGCCCCGCGGCCATCGCCACGTCCGCCGCCGCCTGGCTGGGCCCGGCCGGGCACACCCGGGGACAGGCTGCCCGGCCCGGGCCGCGCCGCCCCCTGCCCCCGCCGCGCCTCCCGGTTACGGCCACCGCCGTCCCGCGGCGGAGCGCGGATCCGGGCCCGGGCCCCGCGCCCGGCCGCGCTAGGAGACAGGGAGCACGCGTGTCTCTTTTTCCAAACCATAATTTTACTGTCTCAAAGAAACTTTATAACTTATGTACAAAGATTTGTGTGGTTTTTTTCCTTTCCTTCCCCAGATACAAAGCAATAAGTTAACATTCTCAATATAAAACTAAACTTTGACATATAGAACACTAAACACAGCCGAGCTCAGTTTATCACATCTTCCGAGTTTCACAAGTAAAATGTCAAGATCTCAGTACACAAAGCATCATGTTTTACAGCCACACGAAACAGAACGGAAATAATAATAATAATTAAAAAAGGGGCTAAATTTGTGCAACATGTTTACAGAACAATAATAATAATAATAATAATTAAGAATAAAATATGTACAGCGAGTAGCTCCTGCACGTCGGTTTGTGCATTTCGACTTCGGGCCGGCTTTCCGCGGGGAAGCCTCGCCGGGGCTGCGCGGAGCTGCGCGGCTCCGCCCGCCCGCCCGCCCGGCGGGTCCCCCCCGCCGCCGCCGCCGCGGCCCTCGGGGCTCTCGTTCCGTCCTCCGCGCCTTGCTTCACCTCAGCAAAGCGCTCGGCAGCTGCTGCGATTCCACTTCAGAGTACCGAACAATGTGCATTTATTTCCTTTGTTAAATACGCGAGAAATGCAAATCATTGGGACCAGGCCTCTCCACACCAGCGAAGTATAAAAGTTATTGTAAAAGTTAAAAATCGCATCCTTCTCTTGGGGTGATTTTGGGGGGGGCCGGGGCCGAGGCCGGGGGACCGCGTGTGGTTTTGTTTAAAGTAAACTGTGCGTCCGAGCAGTGCCCGCAGCAAGCCGGGTTGTCCGTTTGTTTCTAGCACTCTCGTAGTGGTAATTTAAATCAATAAATAAACCCCCTGTCTTTCGCTTTTAACAACAACAAAAAATACACGGATGGATAGTTAAAGGTACAGAAAATGTCGAGGGAAAGAAGCTCTGGAAATCGTACGGCTTCCTTCCCCCTTGCAGTTGAAGAGACCGTCAGACCGGGGTAGTAAATAAATGACCTACATTTCAACAGACACAGACAGACAGACAGGACAGAGGAGAGGGCTTCCCCCCCACAAACATCTTTTGCTGATCGTCCCACAAAGCCGCGGCCGGCGCTCGCTCTGCTCCCAGGCTGTTGTGCGGTGCTCGGGGCCGCTCCGTCAGCTGTCGGCGGTGGGAACCGGCCCGCATCGCATCTGTGCTCCGCGGCACCGAGCTACAGTGCAGCGTCCTAACGGCTGGATGGGCAAGAGGCCTCCTGTTTGTTCGTTTGCTTGGGTTTCTTTTGTGTTTTTCCTCTCCCTCTCTCTTCCCCCCTCTTTTTTTTTTTTTTCCTTTTTTCCCCTTTCCTTTTATTTTGCTTAATTTTTTTTTTCTCTCGTAATAATTTTAATTCTTTTCGGGACCGATAGTGCTTGCGGTAGGGGAAAACGGGTTTATAATCACATCAGCTGCGGCTGCTGCATAGCTTCTTGGTGAGCCGAAGGATACCACGACGTGTAGCTGGGGATGTAGGTGCCCGGGGTCCCCGACGAGGCCTTACCGGAGGCGGAGGTGGTGTTCCACACCGGGGGCACCGGTGGCGAGCTGCCCGAGAGAGCCCTGCCGTTGGTCAAGGCGCTGCTCTCCAGGGCGGCCCCTCCTTGCTTCATCAGCTTCTTGAATTTGGAGCGCTTGTTCTGAAACCAAATCTTCACCTGCAAACGGGAACGGGACAGGGCTCAGCATCCCTCGCTACGGTCCAGCATCCCCCCTCCCCCTCCCTCCCGGGGGTCCGACGGACCCCCCGCGCCCGGCGGCCCCCCGGCTTCTCTCCCTTCCCCCCACCGTGGCTGCTGTGCCCGTTGCCATTTCGTGATGCCAAGCCACCCGGTAAGAGCCCCCCGCCCGCCCCGCCGCGGAGGCGCAGCCGGTGCCGCGGAGGCCCCCGCGGGGGCCTCCGCGGCACCGGCTGCGCCTCCGCGGCGGGGCGGGCGTCGCGCCGGGCCCCGTTGCCCGCGGTTGCGACCCGTCTGTATCACGCGTGGGGTCTCCCACGCTGGCGGTGGGGACAAGGAGAGGACACGGGAGAGGGGCCGGCTCCTTCGGAGCTGTACCTGGGTCTGGGTGAGTCCCAGAGATGCTGCGAGCTCGGCTCTTTCGGGGAGAGCCAGGTACTGAGTTTGCTGGAACCTCCTGTTCAAAGCCTGCAGCTGCAAACTGGAATAAATAGTCCTGGGTTTGCGGATTTTTTTCCCTTTCCCATTAAAGCGAACTTCCCCTCCTTCTACCACAGTGCTTTTCTCCGATTCGGCCCCTACAAACCACAAACGATGCAGAATAAATAATAATAATAGCAGCAATAGTAATAATAGCAGTAACAGCAACAGCAGCGGCAATAGTGACAATAACAGCAGCGACATCAACAATAACAGTAATGAGGAGGAAGAAAAGTGAAGCTCGAGTAAAGCTAACAAAGGCTCCGGGCGATTATGGCAGCCCAGGCTTCTTCCCAGAGAAAGTTTGCTATTTTTACAGGCTGCAGTTTAGGTTTAATTACCCTTAATTGCATACATTGTTTATAGCGCTACGCAATAAATAATTACGAAGACTAATACTTGCACATCTGGGTTGATTTCTTTTCCAGCCGGGCATTGTGTGCTCTGTGTACTGCTCCCCTGTGATCCTCAGCCTCTCCTGACTAATATTTTGTAATTTAATTTAATTTTTCCCCCCCCGATAGATTTTTTTTTGATACAAGCACCCTCCCTCCCTCCTTGCCTTCCCTCCCCCCTCCCCCCCCCTCCCCAAAGCCGAGTGCACCTACCTGTCTCCTCTAACCGGGTCTGAGTCAGGCTGGAGCTGTTGGGGTAGGACTGCACTGAACTGATGTAGGGGTTGGTCGAGTGGCTGCTGACCGAGTTGACATAGGGGTAGCCCAGCGGTCGGGAGAAGGACGAAGCTGTGCTGTACGAGCTGTCAGGCTGAGAGTGGCCCGCGGAGTGTAAACAGTGCATGGAATAGTGTCCGTGGGACATGGGAGAAGGAGACATTTGCTGGCTGGGCGGCCCAAACTCCATAAAGACAGCCTTCCCTGAGACGGGGCTATTTAGACTCTCTGGCATGGTAGTCATGGTCATTTCTTGCCGCTGGGTCTGTGTGTGTGCTCTCTCTTCAGCTTGCCTTTTTGGGGTCTGTTGTGTTTCTCAGGACAGGAAAGAACCCAATTTAAGCGGAACAGGGTTTTTCACTTTCCATTCATAAGAAAATGGAGTTTGTCTCTTTGAAAAGTCTAAGCATGATGCTGTAGATCTACACAAACTCGCCTAAAAGCTTTGACTCAGCCAAGTCTATGAATATTCATGAGCTGGCGGAGCTGATTGGTCCGCCGTCTTGCATAATCGCTTTGGATTGGTCCAAGGCGCTCGGGGCTCGCCCGGACCCCGGTGAGCGCGGAGAGCCGGGCTGGCAGCGCCGCGCGTCCCCGAGCGCCGGCCGCACGCCCCGACGGCACCGGCAGCACCGCTCGGCGGCCTCCGCCCCGCTCCGCCGGCTCCCCGGCACCGCTCCCGGCCGGCCTTGGCCGAGGAGCCGCCCGGCCCCCCGCTCCCATCGCGGGCCGCCCTCTCCCGCCGCCGGCGACGGCGGGCGCCGAGCCGGGGCACGGCAGGAGGCAGCGCACCTCCCTCCGCTCCTCTCCTCCGCCCCTCGCCGCGGCGGGGACGGCAGCCGCGTCCGCCGGCCCGCGTGGGCTGCGGGGGTGCCGGCCCGCCGCGCCGGCCCCGCTCCGGCAGACGGCGGCGGGACCCGCGGACAAAGCGGCCCCCTGCGCGGGCGCGCAGCGGCTATCCGGTCCGGCCTGCGGGTCCCAGCGCCGCCCGCACCTCCGGAACGCGCCGCTCGGTTATCGCCGTTCCTGTTCTCACAAGGGAAAAAAACCCCAAATCCAACGAAACAAAAATCGCCTTGAATGGGCCAAACGGCGCATTTGAGCTGAAAATGTAAACTTCCGCGTGCGTGAGCGGTAAATGAGGTGGGACTTGGGAGATCCTCCCCAGAAAGCCCACGATGAATCCCAAATTACTTTGTTAGATAATTAGAAAGTGTTGGTAATTATTTCTTTCATAATTCAGCGGTGTGACTGTAACAGGAAAATGATCTTGTGAAAGTTCACACGTGCAGATGTATTACTTACTGATTCATTTGATTAAATGCTAGTCTCAAGTGCTCTGATCCACAGCTGAAGGCGGCCCCATTAGCATAACACTGATGTTTAATTTTCATACGCATAATTAGCCATATATTTAACACTAATAGCAACATGCAGCCTTTCAGCATTAAACAGCCTGGGATTTGATCTGGCCTGGGCTGAACTTTCCCGGTTACACCTAGGCTGTCTAGGGTGCGCAGTTATCACCGCACCACATCTATGTAATCAAGCACATTTTGGCAAAGGGAGAACACCAATAAAAGCGAACACTCAAAACAAATCGCAGCGCTGATGTCGTTAGCGGTGCTAGCGCCGACCTGCCTTTCCCCGCCGCCGCCGCCGCCGCCGGGGAAGCGGGGCTGGGGCACCCCGGCAGCGGCCGCACGGAGCTCAGGCTCCGTCGGGCAGCGACGGTCCTTGAAGCGACCCGCTCATGACAGCGCGCAGCTGGCAAGACCGAGCCCCTCTGCTCCCGGTCCTTTTTTTTCTTTTTTTCATTAGTGGCTCTGTCGGTTTTAATTGCCCATTTCCTAACGCCTCTTCTACTTCCTCCCCCTCCTTTTTTTTTTTTTTTTTTGTTTTGCTCGCGATGCGCAAAGTTCATTTTCACAACATCGCCGCAGCTTGGCGCGGGAAGGGGCAGTGGCGGCGTGTCCCACACGGACTCCTCCGGCAGCCGGCTCTGCCCCCACGGCAGAGATGTAAGTGGCCGCCCGAGGCGGGTCTGCGCGCTTGTCCGAGGAGGGGACGGGGCGCCCCGGCAGCTCCGGCACCTTTGCCGGCCTCCAGCTCGGCGGCTGCGGGAAGGGGAGGGGAGGGGAAGGGAAGGGAGGGTGCTCCGCGCTCGCCGGGTCTGCCGCCACCTCCTCCGGGCGGCAAGGCGCAGGCAGTCCCGGGGCGAACCCCAGTCCCGCCGGCCGTCGGGCCCGCAGCCCGCCCGGAGCTCCCCCCTCGCGTTAGCCAAAACCCCGCGGACCGCACGGCGCGGCTCTGCTCACGCCCGTCCTCCGGAGCAGGGCCGCCGCCGCCCCTCCGTGCAACGCCCGCCCCGGGCAGTGCGGCTTCGGCGGGCGCGGAGGGGCCGCGGCCCCCCCGACCCCGCGGGGGCGATCGCCCCGTCGGGGCTGCCATCGCGCTTGCCCGGCAAGACCTCCTGCGTGAAAGGCTTGTGCGAGGCGTCGGCTGTCCCCTCACAGCCGAGGCATCTCTTCAGTCCCGTTCAGAATTAGGATTACAAACGTGCGCCATCAATGCCCGCGCCTGGCCCCCACCGCTCCGCGGCGGCCGGTAAAACCCGCAGTCCCGTCAGAGTTACCGGAGGGGCTTCCGAGCAAACAGCGACTAACAGGAGCTGCCAGCAGCCCCCTTACACCGGGCTGCGGGGGGGTTCCCTGCTCCCGGCTGCCCCGTTCCCGCTTCAGCCCACGCCGCGGTAAGAGCGGGACGGGAGGCGGAGGCGGCCCGGCGGAGGGGCAGGGGACGGGGAGAAGCTCAGCACCTGCGGTGACATCCAGGGGCTCCCTCCCGGCGCGGCCAAAGCCCCCGGGACGCGCCCCTGGTGTGCTCCCGGGACCCCCAGCTGCCCCAGCGCCCCTCGGAGGGGGCAGCGCAGCTGGGCGGCGGGAAACAAAATATATCCCTCCCGGGCAGTGTGGGGTGTCCCTCGCCTTCCCGTGGCCGCAGCGCGCTGTTTAACCTCTGTGCGTTTGTAAACTTGTTGGCTGCATCGTTTGTTTTTACAGGTTTTAAGGCCTTCCAAGCTCCTCTCGGGGAGGATGGAGCTGAGCGGTTGCCCCGCGGTGTTAGCCGTGTTCTGGGGGGGTCCTGCTTTTTGAGAAGATGCTGTTAGAAACTATTAGAGCTGACAGCTCGCTGTACTTGAGTGAAAACAAACAGCAGAGTAAAGCTGTAAGAAAGCAGCTTACTTCTGTCCTGAACCACTGAGGGAGCCGGTGCTGAGCAGTGCCGGTTACCTGCATGCACAACCGGCCAGCCCTCGGTACAGGACCGCATCTGCCTACAATTAAGGACAAGTTTTTTGTACCAAAACCGCACCGCTGCTGCCGCGGGTCTGGGGTACTTCTGCATGTCACTTGTTTATCTCCAAGGCTACCCTGCATTTCACAGGAGTGGGCCCTGCTCTGGTAGCCTCTAAGTACCAAGGCCAGGTGCATCAGGCCCGACGGGGCAGTCAGCAAGTGGCTAATTGCAAATCACAGCCTCCAGCCCTGGCAGGCCCAGGACAGGACCGCAGCGAGCACGGGGCCGATCAGGACCCGCAACTCATGAGGACCATCAGCTCCAAACTCCGGGCAGGAGCCGGGGCTCATCCTCCAGACCACAAATTCCTCCATTTCTGTTAAACACTTAAATTGCAGAGTGCCTCTCCCATAACTAACGTGGGCACCGCAGAGCAGTGATTACCCCAAACCAGCTAATTCTTCAAGCAGGGCAATTATTGATCTCCAGAGAAGTGCGCTTCGCATATCATTTTTAATCACTTTTTGTGCTGTGCAAGGAGAAATTAGCTGAGGCAGGAAGAGGGAGAGCTGCTGGGATGGCTGGGGGAGAAGAGGCTGCTGCCTTTGCCTGCCACCCTCGGGAAACTTTTTTCCATCCCAGTAGAAGTTACAGCCTGGGAAACAGCACTGTGCTAATGGCAGTGAAGACAAATTGACTCCATAGCTCAGCTATAAAGGGAAAATACTACGTTCCTCTGTCCTCTCAGCTGCACTGAGACCGTGTCATCTGATACGTGTTTGTCCCATATAGGATTTGGAAGAGAGGGGACCCACTCTCTGCCCCTCACCCCAAATAACCCAAACCCTTTGCACTTGCAGGCTGTGCATGGCTGCTTCCAGGGTCACAAACAAGCCAGGGGACTTTTATTAAATACCCACCAGGTAACACACAGAAAGGACTATGTCCAGAGCCAACCTCTCAAGCTGCTTTTTCTGTCCCCTAGAGAGGCTTACGCAGCACCCATTCCCCACAGAAATTACAGAAACCTCCTCTCTGTCCCGAGTGAAACTGGAAATCCCAGAAGCACAGCGAGTCCCTCCACTCCTTGCTCCATCTTTAGGCTTCTTCCACCAGTTTAGAGAGGATTTCTGCTCCCTCTGAGGTAATCACAACGGTATGTTCAAACTGCGCTGATCTGAAATGCACATTTAGGAGTTATTAGGGGGCAAACGCATCCACCACGCCTGTAAAACTCACCCGTGTTTTTTTTTTTCCGGCTGTCGGTGATCAGTTCCACGGCTTAGGAAAGACCAAAAATAAAATCAGGCACCTTTTATTGTCTACAGAAATTGCAGTCCATTTATCCTCCAGAATCTTAAATTCGGGGGATCCTTCCATTATTATTGGCTCTGCAACAAGAAAAACAAAATGTATTCTCAAGTTAGTCGCACTCCCGTGCGGACTGTGAAGCAAACAAGAAAGGGGGGGTGTCCCAGCAGGTAGCTCCCCTCCCGCACAGACCCTGTCCTCCCTGGGCCGGCACTCTCTCGCAACGCTAAAACATGAACTAAAGAGGAAGACGAAATACCAAGGTAGGAAGTTGCCCATTCCTCTTTTGTAAAAGCGGGGAATTTTAATCAAGCTTTAATTAAGACCCCGTGGATAATAACCAACGCACCAACCACACTTACAAACAGCAGATAGTTTTAAATATTTGAATTTTTTAAACAGGCTTAAAATGTTCATTAAATCAGCAAAACAACAATTTTCTTATTTCCTGCTAATTGCCGCGCCATTTAGCCACACAGTGAGAAAGAGGGCTTTTCCCCCACCAGCTCTCCATGATTGGTATTTAGCGCGTTCAGGCTGCGGGGCGAGGCTCTGACTGGTTATCGGCGCTGCGGTCCCCAAACCCAAACAGCAGCTCTGGCAGGCAGCAAATGACATGAGAGCCACCAGACAGCTCGCTGGTAAGCCACGGCTTCGGGGACACAGTCGCATCCTTCTCATCCTCCACAGCCCAAGGGTGCCGGCCGAGTCTCCGCCTTGCCAACAATATGCGTCAAATATGTCATTTAATAAGATTTATAATAAACATTTCGTTTTCTGAATCGGATCGTTTGGAAGCTATTTCACCCAATTGGTTCCTTCGTGCGTTTTTTTTAAAGGATATTTTAATTTGCTTCCTAAGGGGTCAGTGTCGCCGACATCCCATATCTGCATGGATATTTCTGTCCCCCAATAAAGAAATGGCAGGGATCTGGGCTGCTCTGTGTGCGCTTTTTTAAAGAAAACCATAGCAGAGGGTTACTAACCTATTGTGAACGCCATTCCCTCTTCCATTAACAAATCACTGTCATTGGCTACAAAAGAAAATAAAAACGCGTTTATGGCTGTTGGGGCTTTTTTTGGGGCTTTTTTTTTTTAGTAAGCGCAACCAGCACTTGGCTTGAACCCCTTTTTGGCTCGCAGGGACCGTGCACGCCCGTCCCCGCTATGAACCGGAGCACCCGCCGAAAGCGATCCCACCCCGGCCGCAGCGGGGCCGCCCCGACGGCGGCTCCTTCCAGGCCGGCTCCGGGGCCTTCAGCGTTTCAGCGGAGATTTTTCCTTGCCCCGCGACAAACTTTGCCGGCGCGGTTCGGGCGCGGGCGGGACGCGGGGCTGCGGGGACGCGGCACACGGCGGCTGCCGCCCGGGGCGGGGCGGGGCGGGGCGGGGGAGGCGGCCCGCGGGGCCCGGCTGCCCCGACGGCTCCGCTAAACCAGCGATTTGTCCTGAGACAAATCCGAGAGCGACGCCGGCGACTCTCAGAGAGCGAGGCCGGGGCTGCCCGCAGGCTCTCCAGCGCGGAAAGCCCCCCCCCCCCCGAGCATCCCTCCCGGGACCGGCAGCGTGGTGGGTGCGGGGGGCTCTGCTCGTTGTACCCCCTGCCCCCGGAGCCACTTCATCGCCGGCGGCGGGGGGAGGCAGGTCCGGCCGGCGGGGGCCGCTTACCGTGGTGCCACACCTCGGGGTGCCCGTGGAAGTACGACCCGATGCCGTGGCCGACGAAGGAGGGGCAGACTTGGAAGCCGCCGCGCCGCGCCACGGAGCTGCGGGGGCAAAGGAGACACCGTGAGGGAGCATGCCCCGACCACCACCTCCGCTAGCCGGCCCTGGCCCTGGCCCCTGCCACCGCACTGGTACCGGCAGCAGCATCACCCGGCTCCTGCAAGCTCCCACTCCCACCCCAGTGCTGGGTCACCGTTTTGTGCCCGCTCCGAAAGACAGCAGTCATCAGAGCTAGCACCAGCGAGCCATTGTTAGGTTTCAGAGTTAACACACCTGCCAGCGGAGGCTGGTCGCTCCTGTGCCAGCCCTGCTATCTGAGCAAGATGACAGTATGTCATCTCCCTGTCTGATGGAGGGTAGTCTTTTCCATGAGCTCACTGGGAGCTCATTTTAACGTGGGACAGCTAAATGGCAGCCAAGTCACGCAGCTGAGGCCCTGGCACACCACCAAACCACAGGCTCCATTGAGTCCTCCCCACGTCCAAGAGCCCATGCTGGGCCGCATACCCACTGCCTGCACCAGGTTTTCTGCAGGAGAAGAGGGTTGTGCTGCAGCAAGGAGAGTTAAGAGCTCTACCACTTCCCTCTCGGAATACTGCAAACGTTCAGGACCAAAATGCATCGCAACTCCAGCAAATCTGTTCACGCTAATTAACAACGTATTTCTGATGAACCCATCACCACCGTAGCAAAAGCAAATCATAACAATTACGGCATTTCAGTTCTGCCTCGGAGATCTGTCCTGTCCTTCATGGCCTGCCTCAGGGAGGAGCATTTCAGAGAGCTGCCTGCAGGAACACGTCCCAGCACCGATCCCTACCCATGTTGGGAAAGTAAAGTCCTATCCCGATCCCTAAAAACTGGAGGACCTGGAGAACTGTGGGCTGTTCTCTGGCTGCTGGGCCACACCATGCCCGCAGGCTTCACTCTCAGGCTCTGCCCTCACTCAAGCAGTGGTGGAGGCAGTGGTGGAGGGGGTGACTTGAGGCAGCTCAGCCAGGAAGGCTGCCCACATCTGAAACAGAAATGTGTGTGGAGATTTGGGGGGACCTGGAGGTGGATTTCAAGTGACAAGGAAGCTACCCCTGTCCCTGCATATCATCCCCATGCTATTTCTAAAAGCAAACGGGAGCAACACAGGAGGGCACTCAGCCTGAAAGGATTTCGCCTACAACATTAAAAGCTTCACTTGTTTGTTTTAAATCAAGGTAGGCACTTAAAAACTTCGGGTTTGCCTATATTTACACCCTAACAAATGCTTTCTCAGAGTTTGACTACAGGTGGAAAAGCGGAAAAGTTAAGAAACTCAAATAAAGGTGTAAGCTCTCAGAGAAATTAAAGCATGTTAAACCCCATAGAGAGGCTCTTATTCAGGTGCAAAGTGGCCTCAGCTTGCTGTATGCAGTAATCCCTTTGCACACCAGGCTCTACAGACCCTGCAGTGCTGGCTCCAGTGCCCGTAGGTCACCGTCCCACAATTTAATGCCACTGCAATTGAGGGACACGGTGCTCCACCACAGTGAAACGGCAATGAGAGAGCTGGGTTAATGGTTAATAATGCTGCAGTGCTCAGACCTTAAGAGCACGTTTTAACAGGATTTGTATATTAGCTTTTACCCACCCATCGCCCCGATACAAAGACTCATCACATTTCTTTCATTAACTCTGGAGAAGAATGGAAATTTCAAGTTTAGCTGCCCCCAAACTCCTAAGTACTGGCAAAGAAGGTTACCGATAGGGCTAGAAGTTGGGCTTCATTTGCTCGTATTCAAAGTGCAGGTTTTTACCTTATACATCATTTATGTGGAAAAAAAATCATGAAGGTTTATGCAGCGAAAAGTCCTACTAGCAATGGAAAAGACCTTCTCCCATGCTTTTCTATCACATCATCCATGTCTGGGTCAGACACTTGGCCCACTGGCTACGACGATGCTGAAGGCCAAGGAAGAAGCATGGGGAACGGTGGGAAGTTAGAAAGCCAGATTACTCAAACATACACAAAATGAAACAAAGATCTCTGGTGACCAAGCCCAGAGTAATGCAGAAAATGATTCCCATATGGGTGAAGCAATTCTCTGAAGAGAGATGGGAGAAGCCGTCCGTGCAACATGTGATAAGCTTTTCTTTCACCTACTTCTGCAAATCTTTTTGCAACAGCCTGAACAATCCCACCGACTATTCGGCTTTGCTGATGTCCTTACACAGTATCCCTGCCCACTGAAAGAGCACAGTCATTTTTTGAAATGTTTTGTATTATTACAGGATTTTCACCCCCAAAAAATCCATTTTCTGTAGCAAGACAGAAAGCTATTCTTCCGAGCACCAGGGCCACATACTCTCCTGTGGGCAGGGGAAGCTCTTGCCCCAGCACTCGGCCGGTGCCGAGGAGGGTGGCAGTGGCAGCAGCAGCTGCGTGCTGGGCATGAGCGCCAGGGCACACAGAAGGCAGTGTTAAGACAGTATCCCGTTCTCACGCGGTGAAAGAAGTGGTTCTCGTGCATTTCAATGGTGAATTCTGCCACTTTCTTGCCAAACAGCTTGAAAACAACTCTGTTGGCATCAGTACCTCAGTGGTTACTGTCTGTGATCAAAATAGGGGATCTTGGAGCTCACAGGGCTTTGACATCTGCACTGACAGACGCCCATGCCCCCCCTCCTAACCACTTAATAGTGTCTACATACAGAGCTTAGGTATTCTTTACAGAAAATGTAATGTGGCCAATGAACCTGAAGTGACACAGAGAAAACCTGTGGAGAAAATAAGCTGCAGGTATGAAACTCAGCCACGTTCAATCTAGTTTTAGTATTTGCATGCGCTTCAGAAGCACTTTATGGGGAATTTCACTCCACAACGACTAGCTTTACTTTGGAGTATTTTAAAAAATCCTAGTGAGCCCTTACATCCTTGTGAAGTTATAGTAAAACACCCAGCTTTCATAAAAAACCAAAGCTACTAACCCCAGCTACAACTTGCAAAGGCAATCCCGTAAATGCACATGTACACGTTGGCTGTAAATGCTGGCAGGGAGGACTTTGAAACAGCTCTGAGAAGAGTGAATTGAACTGTTGATCTCGGTCAGCCTCTCTGGCCTCCAGGACTCCCAGGCTGTGGAATCTGGTTTAAAAAATTGGGATGTCATGGAGTGGAGCATTTTTGCCCAAGTTTGCCATTTGCTGCTGACAACAGCTCAAGATTTTGGTCTTGCTGTCTCATTGCCCAGCTCAGGATCTGTCAGTGGTGGCCTTTCTTTCCAGCCTTCCCTGGAAGGCAACCTGACAAGATTGCAGCCCCAGCTCCATGCGCTGCTCCTTGCAGACAGGCAGCCTAAGATCAGGCAGCCAGAGGATCGCAAGTGGGAAAGCAGTGAAAGCGGGAGGCAGGAGTCGGCACAGCTGAGCCGGGCTGCCTGGCATCTGCCGTGGGAAAGGCGAGCTGCACCCCTGGGTGGATGTGCCAGTCTGCCAGTTCCCTCGGCCACGAGGCTTCCCCCAGCCGAATCACTTCCAGAGCAAAGGCTGGGGCAGCAGACCCACGCTGCACTGACAGCATCAAGAAAGAAAAAAAAGATTCTTCAGAATAATCATTGTTAAAAATATCCATTGACAACATTTATCACCACACATTTTATTCTTTGAGCCATGTTGCGTGCTTGGGCAGAGGTGAATTGGGCAGGATTAAAAGCATAATCATTTAATGAGCCCAGTACTTGATTTTACGTTTTGCTGCCATGTGTTACAGCCCAGTGGCTGCGGAGTCAAGAGTACCTGCAGTGCTGCTCCTCTTTTGCTGATGGCAAAGCCAGGCAAAGCGTCTGGCATCAGGATGGACCAGCAGCGGCCCAGCTGGTAAAGGAACATCACAGAGGGCCAGGCTGTCCACCTAAACCCATAGGCAGAGCCTCTGGCATGGTGGTATCACGCTTCTGAGAGCGGACAGAGACAGGAGAGTTGGGTGTCACTTCCCTCCTGAGCATCCTCTTCGCATGTTGCCAGACAGCAGCTAATTCTCTGAAAGGAGGGATAAGTGTGGAGACATGCATTGCCGTCCTGCCAGGAGCCCAACAGGGAACATGCCACGGAGCAGCAACAGGCGGGACCAACTCTCTACAAATATCTCCCGATACTCTGGAGCCTCCCCTGAAAGGAGTTCTTGGGTGAATGGGACAAATCTCTCCTGCTAAGAAGCAGAAAAGTAGGTTGAAAGAATTTCCTTAGGGGGCTGGCCCTGTGCAGAGAGCCTCTAGGATCGTCTACGGGATAACGGGCATCCTAGCTCCAGAGGAAAAAACATCCATTCAGTCTTAGGACTGGAACTGCTATTTTTTTTTGGGGGGGAGAACCCACCCCAAAACCTGCATTTTATTTTCTTTTTACCAAATTTTGTCACTTTTCCCTCAAGGCAAGTCTGGCCCAGTATTCTAAGCCCTCACCAAAGAAACAAAGTGAAACAAATCCCATTTCAGCATTGATAGCAACTGCCTCTCCAGGCTCTTGGTGGCACAAGGGAAGACAAGACGGCACAGACCGCTTTGCTACCCAGGCTGAACATCCCGGTGAGCTGATTCCCAGCGAGGGAGGCTTCCCCTGCAGTGCCAGCTTCTCTCCCTAGGGATGCAACTCCAGCAACAACAGTCTTGCAGAGCAGCATGACATGAGTGGCTGAAGTTGCTAAACAAACCTCTCTTGCACTTCTGGGCAGTGAACACGCTTGGGAAACCCCTGAAAGCAGTAACAGACCTATGATAATTGTTTTCCTACTTAGGGATCCATATGAATGATTTTTTTTTTTTTTTTTAACATCAGAAGCAATCACGTTTTTCTTAGACACATTGTTAGCAAAATGACCAGTGAATGGCATGTTTGCTTTTTTAAAAAAAATTCTTGAAAACAGCATCAGCCTAAACTAGATTTGCTCGTGATAAAAATATTAATTTTGAATGGTACCATATTATCGAATTTGAGAAATTACAAAATTATACTGGGAAAACATTAAAGTATTTTTCTCTTAAATAGTAAACCTAGACTGAGGGAATGCACAAGTTCAGGGATTCCCTATAATGACAATAAATGTTGAGGTATAATTAGTAATATTTTTGAAAGCCAACAATTGTTTTTTGAAAGAAAGGTACATTTTAGTTTCAAACCGGAACACAAATTACTGTATTTTTCTTACAATAGTGCTGAACTTTTATTTGAGGTTCTCTGTTTCTGAAAGCAGACATGATGGACTGAAATAAAAGATAATTTATTGCAATGCTTACTTTCAAGTGCAGAGAGAAGCAGTGTAATTGTAATTTACAGTAGCTGTCAAGGAAAATCTATCACAGATGACATTAAAATGACTTATTTTGCCTGAGCCACTTATTGTTTAAATGTGCATAATCTGATAGAAACAGATTTTTTTAAAAATCTGCTTTATATTGTTCTAAATGAATATCAAAACATATACTTATGAGTTAAACATTTTAAACCATTTATTAATACTTTCATCACTCCTATTTTTTCCTAGGAGTTGGAAATTGGTTTATTTAACAGTATCACATTTATGTTTTTTAGCTCTCTACACTCACAACACTTCCACGTACCTAAACTCACTGTCTAAAAAGTAGATTTCAAACTAGGTTTGTTTCTGTCTGAAAGAGAAAGGTCAGAAACGGTAGAAGAAAATGGAACATAGGGCCCAATTCTGTTTCCACTGGCGCCAACCAACAGTTTTGCTACCACCTTCAGTAAGGACAGGTTAGCAAAGACTCACATTTTTCTAAGCAAAGTAACTCATGAATCCATGCAATCTTTTATTCGCAATTGTAGCTGATGGGAGAAGGAACTGCTATCCAAGAAATACTCAGTGTCAGCCATTGAGCTTCCATAACAAAGACTATGTTAGAATACTGAATGCAAACTTACCTCTGCGATATAACTATTCCCAAACCTATTGTAGAAAGGAAACATTCTGATTATTTGTGCCTAAGATACATTCTGCATATCACTTGAGCACCTTTATAGAAAATATTGATGACAGAAACCTAGACACATTTCCATTCTGATGGGCCTAAATGTTTTCAGCTTGTAGGCGCTTGTTCTCAGGTATTTGTGATATCTAACTCTCCTGAAACTTAAGGTTTTGATATATGTATTATGTACGTATGTCTGTCTGCATGCAGATGTCCAATGACAAATAACCAGAAACACACAGCTTCACCAAACCAAGGCGATCTTTCAGCAGAGGCAGTGTTAAAGTAGTTCTAAACAAATCAGCACATTCAAATCATCTACACGATAAAATCTGGAGAAATAAAGTTAATGACCTGCTATTTCATATGTAGTTTTGAACACCTACTAGCTTTGATTAATCTGCTTTTCAAAGGGGGCGCTGACTATATATTTACACTTTGCAAGTAAACTGACCTCTGTACCAACACAGCAAAAATCCAATGTCACATTCAATTCTGTTCTTTTTCTTCTTCTTCTTTTTTTTTTTTTTTTTTTTTTTTAATACAGCTAGAATTAATGTAGTGAATCTGTAATGAAATGCATTATCCTGCATGGAGATTTATCAGATTTTCCAACTGAATGCCATGCTTTGCTAGCACTAGCTGGAGTTCACCTGCATGTTGGTGTGGCGTGTGGCTCTTTTTTGTAAAGAGTTAAGTTGAACACAAAAAAAGGGAACAAAGGTCAGCACCCAGCCGCCACTTGAATGTGAGATTTTTCTTTTTATTCCCCTTGATGTATACTAGGCTCTGTGTTATTAGTCTTAATGATGGAAAATTGTAGTGTTGATACAAATCTTTTTTTCAAAGTAGTAGGCGGGAGCTCCATTTGTTAGTAAGTTTTTTTGTGACTAAAAGCCACGGACAGTACATTTATGTAGCAGTAAAAGGCCTAGATGCTCTTTCCATAGCAGAGCTAATTATTCCTACTGTGACCTTACTGATCTACCCTGTTCCTAGTACATCTCATCTGCACGCCTGTTCCTCTGTGTAGATGGTGTCAGAGAATATGAAAAACCCTATAATGAAACCATTTTCATGATGGAGAAAGGCTACTGGAGTTGCACTTGCTACAAAGAGGCTCAATTATATGAGTAATTGTGATAATTTTCTACATTCATAGCCTTCAATGGGGAAAAAAGAATGAGAGCCACAAAGGAAAATTACTTTAACAAGAAAGTACAGAGAGTAAAAATGGAAGAAGAGACAAAAAGGGGGAAAAAAATAACCAGAAAAAAAGTTTAAAAAATAGATCTGGAGGGAGGAATAGCAAGACAGGGAGAACAACAGAAATGCTCAAAAAGCCTATGTGCAGCTGTGTTGCACAATTAAATTGAATTTTTTTTCTGCAGTTGATGAATGTGACTACTGCAAATGTGCCTCTGTAGTTAGCTATCATTTGTTGTTCCGTGACAGGAAAAGGATAATTACCTCTCAGAGAGAATCAAAGGCTGACATGCCCTTTAGACACAGCCATGAATGCAGAGCTCGATAGAATGCTTGAATAAGAATCCAGTGTTCTGTGCCCCCTTCTACTCAAGAATAAATTTTGTTAAAATGCAAGAGCACCACCAGTAAATTTGTTGAACCCTAGGTGTTCAAAAATATGAGGTGCATCTATCGACTCATCCCATTTGCAAAAATAAAACTACATTTTGAATTCACTTCTATTATATTCATGGACAGTAAGATAGTGAGATATGCATTAAATTTCTTTTCCCAGTAGGGGTCTGATTCAACATTTCCTATGAAAGAACAGAAAGACACTATCCTTTTTCTCCAGGCTAGTTAGCCTATAATTTAAAACTGTCAAAAACACAATTTTATACAAAGTCTTCAATAAAAGCTTCTCAGATATAACCCAAAGAGGTTTTACTAAAGTTTGATTCAGCCTCTGTTACAATATTTTTAAAGCTATAAATACATCTAACTGATATTTTGCCGTTCTCTTTTTTCCTTAAAGTATTTGAAGATTTACAAAGAAAAAAAGGCAGCATCCTTTCAAGGTGACTAAGCCTTGCAGCTTTTAAGTAATCAGAATGTATTCAATAGCATGTTGGGACCATTAATAGTCCAGTGAAGTATTGCTTAATGAAATGTATATGATATGTGTCTATTTTTTTTGGCAAACATTTTAAAATAATCCATAGGTACCTTCAAAAAACTAAGCCGTATTTTTATTCAAAACCGCCAGCAGAAGAGTCACGACTGCATTTATGTGAAGGCTAGAAGAAATGCAAAATAGGGAAAAATCTCTGAATGTGAGCTCTTTTTTCCCTGTGACGTTAGCATGCACTGCTCTTTGTAAGATCAGAAGCTCTCGAGTTAAATATTTTTGTACTTTTTAAACAAACAGACTTATTTATGTTGACTAATTCCTTTGTAACATTCGTTATTGCTATACAATGAAAACAATGGTTTCTAACCTTCTTACATCCTTAGACAGATGTGGTGTAGTTTCACACACAAATAAAAATTAAACAAAAACCCACCGCAAATTACATCTGTTAATTTAAATCTATGTTATGAATATCTTCAACTCTTTCTACAGTTATCTTTGCTGACCCTAGTGTAATTCACTTTAAAAAAAAAATCTCCCTTACCCAAGGAACAACATTATAGCTTGGCAGTTCACATACTGATATCAGACTGAAATGATGGTTTTGAATCATAAAACATGTCATCAGCTTTATACCAAACCACCAATAACCTTTGTCCCGCTTGCCAGCCCTCCCTTTACTTGTCAATATAAGGCTTACCTGATTGTGTTTCCAATTACAGAGAAGGGAGCCCCTGGTCTGCAAGCTGCAATTGCTTCATCTCTACATTTCCTGGCAACCTCCACTAACTTTTGACCAGATTTATCCACAGTGCCCACCAAAAAGGTTTCAGAAGTGTCACCATGGTAGCCATTGTAATACACCTAAACATATGCAGAAATGTAAAGACATTTTCTCGTTTTGCATCCAGAAACAGATCATCTCCTTAATTAAATCCATTCTTTCTAAGATCAAGCCACATATTGCAACAGATGGACCATGGGTAAGCTGTATTTGTGAGAACGAGACCAGAAAAGCAAAACATTGCAGAGAAAAAAACCCAAACGGTGTGAAAGATTTCAAGGTGCGCAAGGGTTGACAATTAAAAATTCAAGAAATGCAAAAGTTGTGCATCTCTGTCCAGCAGTGCGTCAGACGATGACATTGCTCAACCACAAGACATGAGGCTAGCTGGGCTGTATGCGAGAAGGCGGGTGGGGGCCGTGCGTGGGCTGACGGGGGCCTTGGGGGCCCTCGGGTGCCCACCTGTCCCAGCTCTTGGGGCCGGCGACCTGCTTGCGCCCCGCAGGGGTAGGGCATCGAGCCCCAGTGCTGGCCATGGGTGCTGGGAGACCCGTCCCTCTGCAGCCAGCACCCCCGGTGGGGCTTCGAGGTGACGCTGTGAGAGCTGGGCGAGAGGCACGTGCTGCTGCCAACATCCAGAGGGAGCCCCACGGAAAGCATGGGCCAAATCCAACGCCCGCCGTTGCACATTTTCTTTAATCTCATTTTTAAACTACAATGTGGCATTAACATTGGATTTTACTTCTGATTTCCAGAGACGAATTTTGAAAGAGAATAAATGTACCGTTCTGGCACCGCAAAGTTTCATGTGCTTAAAATGTAGCACCCTGTTGAATTAACTATGTACTGTCTTTTTTTTTTTTTTTTTTTGGACATTTCATAGGTTTTAAACCTCAGCTCTCCAGAAGTTCTCTGTCGGGCACAGGAAACCCTGGACCTGCACTATGCAGCTCTGCAACGCCCCATTAAAATGGGGTTTGGAGCTCTGCAGTACGGCAGGCAGGCACATAATTGTAAGGCCAAGCCAAATTTCCCTACAGAAAGACAAACTGTAATGGTGCACAGTTTTGATCTCATAAACCATTTTTCTCCCTCCAAACAGTGGGCAACTATCCTTCTAGGACTAACAACTCACAAAACTCAAAGCACTTAACTTTTGCCACTTGGCGAGCTATTTGTGAAAGACAGACTCGCATTCCTTTTGGTTGATTCCAAACTAAAAAAAAAAAAAAAAAAAAATTGGCTACAGACAGGTTTGTGTTCAGGCCGAGATGTGAAGAAAATGCAGGCACTTAGGAGCAAGGGGTGTTTTAAAGAAAGGTGAGCGCCAGAAAGGGCCCAACCGTGTTGCCACCGCTCCGGTGGAGAGCAGCTGCGATCCTCTGCTCTACACCTTCCTCTGCCAGTCCAGACTGCCACTGAATCTTTTTTTTTTAATGTAATGCCCATTAGGCAGGTTTTAATCTAGCTAGGTCATATTTAAACTGAACTAGTTCATTTTTAGCTCTAGCAAGTACAACACACAAACCCCCAGCATTAAACATCATCATCCTGGAAAAGCAAATACAGTTTTAAAACATAGGAGAGCTTAATAATAATAATAATAATAATAATAATAATAATAATATTTACTGCAGCCCATCAACTGCGATTACATATTTTTGACGTTAATAAGCTACAACCACAGCAACTGTAACACATTAATTTCTTAAAAGTCAATGAAAGAACCAAGTTGTAAGAAACATAACCTGGTAATGGCAGGCTGAAAATTGCACTATGCTGAGGATTCAGTGATGGATAATGCTATTGTTTCTACAGTAAAATACATTTTAAAGGCTATGCGATTCAAGCCAATAAAATCTGTATTTCATCTATGAAATTCTACCATCTTAATTGTGCAAAAATGGATTTTTTTCTTCAAATAATTTGTACATAGCATGAAGAGTTTACACTTAATAACCAGAATATTATTTAATCATTTTATAGAACCTGTACATAATTATAAACAATTTGTTGTGCAATATTGACTTTGATTTACTTTACAAACATCCCTGTTTTGCTCATTAAAAATAAGGTAAAAGATCAGTTAGCAACGCTGAAAAGTAATATTTTTTCCTCAGCTGTTTTGGAACTGAGCAATTATCAAACACAGCACAGTTCAGTTTTAAATGATAAAAAAATCTTACAAAGATAATCAGCAATTCCCATCCTTGCAGGAATCTTCACATTCACAGAAACATCAAGATTTATTTTATTTTATGAGGGTAAACAGAAAACAAATAAAAATATGTCTTCAAAAAGACCAGTAACATTTAGTCAGACATTATTTGTAAAGCAGAGTGGACAAGATATGCACACCACGTTAATATAAAAATGTTTCATTTAGTTTATCATGGAAAGTATCTGTGATATGAATCTACACTTTTTTTTAATCTAAGGTGTCATTATTATCCTGACAGATAAAAAAAAAAAAAAAGAGAACCTTAATGAGATACAAAGAAATCGATGTTAAATCCTTAGGTGTTGCAAACTCATTTAGTCTAATAAAATGAGTAAAGCTACACCAGTTCACCAAAGTAAAAACGTAGGCCAAAAATATACTTTAAAAATGATAGATCACACTGTGTAAACCTGATAGTCAGAATTCTACAATTAGAAAGTATGGATAGGGGGAAGAATTTAGAAAGACTAAAAAACCAAACCAAACCCAGTTCTGGATCACATATGAGTATACCATGGGAGAAAGGTCATTGACCCTAATTTTAATTAAAAAAATATTTTAGAAAGCTTGAATCTCGTGCTCAGAGGTAGGTCTGCTGATTTCTTCACTTCTGCCAGTATGAAATTTGGGCCCATGGAAAATAGTATCAAGTTACCAAGAGTTTCTTTAATGATTAAAAAAGCTTGTTTTTATGAGACGTTACTCCCTTGTATGTGACATATTATTGCAAAATAACACTGGGATTCAAAAGATGCCTGTGTTCTTATTAGAAATAAGCGGCATTTTGGGAAAATAAAAACATGCACAGTAAAAAGAAAAAAAGCTTCTGCAAGAGACAAATAATTTTTTTTTCATAAATGAAACGAGAATTAGGTTTCCAGTTTCCGTACTTTCTTGCTCCTAAGAAAATCCAGCCAGTGTTTATTTAAATAGCTATAATTGACCATTCTCTGGAAATATTAAGTCACGGTTATATCACACTATTTCTGTTTCTGCGCAAAAGGTTCAGGGCTTTTATACCAGAAATGGAACACAACACTACCTTTGGGGATTTTAATAAATGTAGGGAACACTGCTAGCAAAAGAGTTGCTGTCCAAATAGACTGACATACACAGGCCAATGTAGCCTCTAATGACAGAGTAAGATAATGACAGGCCCCACTCAAAATCAGCAGGAAGAGGAAGATCAATCTTGGCAGAGTGAAGGAAAAATGCTGGCTTTCTTCATGTTAGCTCATCTCATACATATCTATCTTCAGCTGCTGCCCAGTACTGTGGTGCTCTGCATTAACTACACAGTGGATCAATAACAATTACACCTTCTCAAAAACATGACACATAGCAGGATTGGGTTGACATTTCACTTAGGCCAACATTGATCTCAGTGCATCTGATTCCAGTCCTAAATTCAAGTCAGGCTGGGTCTAGCTGGAGTAAACACACAGTTAAAAACAAAAAAGGAAACCAGCTGCTTGTGCCTTGGCTCAGAAGTAAACAGCACATCCATCTGTGCATCCCCCATCTCCAATCCACTATTCTTCCTGTTGCTACTAGTGATTCTAAAGTTGATCAAAGACTATTTTTTATATGAATTACTCACCGTGACATCAATGTTGATAATATCTCCATCCTGAAGAGGTCGACTGAAACATAAACAGGAAAAAAAAAATAGTAATGGTGACAGACAGTTCCCAACAAAGGGAATATAAGAATAAACACCTAATCACACATACATAAAAAATCAGGGGGTAGATATTTTGTGATGGAGGAAGGCAGAGGCAAACAGAATAACCATTTTTAATGTTCAACTCTCACTACTTAGAGAACAAGTGTAGCTGAATGTAAAGTAATGAGAAACAACTACCAGAAAAACATATCAACACCTGAAAAATCTACCATTATATTTATTCTTTTTCTCTCACTAGGGTTCATATTTTACTTTGTGAGTAGCTGAATGTATTGCAAATAAAAAAAAAAACCCACATAAATTCAAATATATTTATTCCTTACCCTATACTTATTTTGCTGGAGGGGAAAAAAAAAAAAATCAGACTGTACTGTTTTTTTTTTTCCACACACTAAACTATAAAGGCATTATGCTATTTTTTTTTTTAAGTGTCTGGACAAACAGGGTAATTTTTTTTTTCCTATTTCACATACATTTCTATAACATCTATCAGCATCGTGTGGTGACATGATATGCATCTGCAATAGGTTTACATATGACATTTAGTTAAGCTGAAGTATGTTCAATATTAAACACAATTTATTAATTTCAGTTTAACATTTTCATTCCCGGTGGTAAAATGTATATTATTGGGGAAATACCTGTCAGGAATACCATGACATACCACGTTGTTTACAGAAGTACAAACAGATTTTGGAAAACCTCCATAGCCCAGAGGTGACGGATAGGCATTCTGTCTGATTATTTCATGATGAACAATGGAATCTATTTCTTCAGTTGTCATGCCAACCTAAAATATCAAACATAACATCCTGTTAAAAAAGCAAAGACAGTTTCTCATATTTACTGAATGTGATTGCAGCCAAGCATTCCAATGAAATCTTGGATGTTTCAAATACGCTGCTTTGATACAAAACACTAAACTGTCTCATATACTTTACTGATATATTGGACTTTTTTTTAAAGAGAAAAAGATTTTAAATAAAGCATGCAGTAGAAACGAGCACTAAAGGTTCCTAGAAAACCTAAAATACTGTCTACTTCCCTTCCGTTCTTTTTTCCACATTTGCTTTCTCAAAGACACCAATTTTCCATGGCATCTTGTTTCAGTAGCTGCTGTAGAAATGTCTGGTTTCAATGCTTTCATTCCTTTAAAACACAACATTACTTTCCCTTTTTATTTGTAAAAGAAAGGATCTTAATTCTTGTAACTGCCCAGTACATTTATCATAATGTACTCGTGCATTTTATGAAATTGTTTTCCAAGTATTCTTTAATTTTATAAAAGATTTAAACATTTGGCTTCGTATCTTGAAGATATTTTACTTGAAGTTGCCATAGCCTGGGTGATCACAGTGAATCTACAAGCACTTATGCATCATTTCTAGAAATCTTCATTTTTATGCTTGACGTTTTCTAGATTCACCTTTTTCTCACAATTTTACATATTAAAAAAACCCTCTCATAAATCATTCAGCCGTTTTCTGAGTATCCATGGAGTGGAAAATGCACACGCTTAAAATAACATTCTTCTTGCTTTTCTTTTGGATCGACTCTGTCTCTGGAATGGTTAGAGCTGAAATTTGAAATGTGGTAGGGAAACCTCCCTCATTGAGAAGAAGTGCCTTTGAGGGTTCCTCTGCAAATTGGTTTTGATTTGAATGAGTTTTGAGCCTTTGAAAATCATACTTCGTACACATACACTACAGTGGCTGTGATTTTGGAGGACTTTTTAGTAACACGTGGAATATAGGTAGGCTGTGGCGCAGGAGGCATACTTATCCATATATTGAAATATTCCATGATCACGCACAGTGAATACAGCGGAGTGCACTTGTGTACTGTGCTGAGGATAAAACCAGGTCTATTTGCTCAGCTTGCATCTTGTTCAGCACGAAAACGTGGTTGGGCAGATGAGGAGCGATGAACTCACTCAAGACCAGGATTTTGGGTTACTGTGCAACCCTCCTGCTTTGCAGTAGCCATTGCAGCCTCTGCGCTGGGATGGCAGCCGCAGCCCTGGTGCGTTACCTGTATTGGATACTGCAGCCATTGCTTCTGGATAAATACAGGTTTGTTGCTCCTGCCTTCGCTCATTCATCTATCATCTTCAGCACACAGACAAACTGAACCGCTACGTACCAGACTGGGTGCTGTCTGCCCCTGCTCTGCTCAAGGAATTCAGTGTTGCTTTTGGACACTCAGCAGACAGATCTGTGCTCTCTCCATGGCAGGCTTACACACTGTGAAAAGTTCTGCTTTTAACAGTACCTGCTTTACTTTTATAGGAGCTTTTGCTAGCTGGGCAATGTTGGGGAGGCACCTACTGCACACCTCATCCCTTATTTGGGATGGGGCAATCTGACGGTAGCTAACAAAATACTTCCATGTCATAGAATTTGCTGCTTTATTCCCAAATCTTTAACTCAAACCCAGGAAATGCTATCTTATATAATACCATATTGTATTTTTCAGTCCCACAGGCAGTAAATGGTAATAGCAAAACCACACTCAGCCCAAACTTTGTCTCTCTGCATCCATGCATTATAATGCACCTTTGTTATACTGGGAGATGTTACTGCCATTAGCTAAAGCACAGGCGAGAGCTGGTTTGGAGGGCTGTGTGCAAGGCAGGTTTAGCAAGACAACAGGAACAGGTGAAGGGATGGGGCTCTTCAGATAAAATAGGAATGCAGAGTTTACCTTATGAGAATAGCCTAAGAGAGCTCCGTTTGTTTAGTCTGGCGCACTGAAAGCTGTAATAGCTCTATTACTGTGTGAAGGGGACAGACTCAAGGAAAGGCAGGAAGCTGTTTAAATTAAGAAGTGGTGTTGGCACAAGAACAAATGGGTATAAACTGGCCATGCGCAGCATCAGGCTGGAGAGTGGAAGATGCTTCCTGTTGATGAGGGAGGGTTTTGGAGCATCCTCCCAGTAAGGGCAGTCTTGGCCAAACACTTACTGGTGTAAAATGGAGCTCACCACCTCCCTGTGGCTGACACGGGCAGCGGTCTCGGTACCGCAACTCCAAGTGCCACCTCCCTCCCAGTCCACAGCTCCTGGTCACGTAATTCTTACCTTATCCACCTTCTTGCTCCAAAACATTCATTACTTGTATTATTTTGCTATTATGTATGATTTGGCACATAGTATGAACTACATCATAAGCTACACCGTGCTGCATACATATGTATTTTACACATGGTAACAACCAAAGAGTATTAGTGAAAAACTGCTCTCATTCAAAACCCACATTGCACCCTGATCCTTCAGAAACATGTATATGCCCTCAACTTTACATGAGTAAGTTTTATTGTACTGGGAAATACTTGCACATAAAGAAGTTAAACATGCACGAGCACATGTAAGATTAAAGCTTCAGGCAGTTTTGTTATTGGCCACCCCAGCTCCAGAATTAAACCTCTAGGAAAGTGTGATGATAGCTGAAAGAAAAATGGACAGTAAACTGATAATTTTTTGCCATTTTAAGTCAATGGCGTTGACCTACAGTCCCCATCTATCTCTGCATCTCATAGCTACTCAACCCATTTTACCCTATCCAGTATGCTATTACATGAAATACCAAGACAAGGCTAAAAAAGCACTCCTTCATCTGCAAAACCTGGTAGTAGGCTCCTCCCAGTACATTTTGACTTGGGAGGCATCCCAAAAAGCATGCCGTAGAAACATTACTGGAAACCATGAGGCTTTATTATCAATGCACTCTGGAAAATTGTGTAGAATTTGGCAGCTGTTTTTTCCAACAGCAGCTCTACGAGTCACGCCAGACCCTGGGGGACAGCAAGGGGCTGAAGGATGGACAGGAACGGAGGAGGCAGCTCAGCCCTTCGGACCTGCACACATGCAGAGCCGGAAAGCACGACGTACGAGGAAGATGGGCCATGAAATGAAAGGAAAAAATGTAGCGTGGGCCTTATGAGAAACTCATGTGATTTGGCACAATCTGAACAGAGGAAGATTACAGACAGAGAAATATTACACCTGAGCCAGCAACTCACTCTAAGTACTACATAGGTCCAAAATACAGAAATAATTAAACAGATATATCATGGACTGAATACAAAGTTAATAAATCCTTCTTTTTTCAGTATCTAAGTTAAAGCTGGATGCATATTAAGGGAAAGTAAAAAAAAAAAAGGTAGAAAAAAAAACCCAAATAAGAGAACAAATAAAAGACATCCAAACTATTATGGGACTTGCGTAATTGTTACCTTTAAGCCCTTTCCAGCGAGAAGCAGGACATGACGGGCCAACTGACAAGCTTGACGAAGCCCTTGAATCTGATCTTCATTCTTAATTTCTATGTCGTCTCCCCAGTCTGGTACAATGCCTGTCGTCACATAGTCTGGCTTCTTTATGTGCTTGGAGAAAAAGGATTGAAAATGAAGATCAGAAAACTGAGCATGACAATGGGATCATTTTCTCAGATACTGCCTCCTGCTTCATGGCAGCTTGCCCTTTCTGTCGTAGTATCGACCTTCCTAAGCCATCAGGGCAAACCCTCAAGGCTGCCTCAGTATTTCTTCCACTGCCCTTTTGAACTTAACATTGCCTGTTACTACTGACTTACACAGTCTGTTAACCTTCCAGGGCTGAAACCCCAGATACTGCAGCCGACTTCCAGCACAGACAGTCGCAAGTTTTAAAACTGTGAGAAAGAGATTTAAAAACTCTTTATTTTCTTTTGCAAAGAGGCACATTTTCTACAAAAGGCATCTAAACACTGGAACCAATGGGACAAACATACAGAATTAGGCTCAAAAATAAAACTGATCAAATCCTTAGTTTCTTGTTCAGACAAAACCTCTATTAACTTCCATGAGATTGCTTTTTGACTAAGAACTTTAAGATTTAACTTATTTTAATTTAGAGGTTTTTACTTAGTAATCTAGTTCGTATGTTGTGCCCAAATTTGTCCATCTACAACACTACACAAGGGTATCCCAATTCGCTGTGTCAAGGAAAGTGTAATAAACTTCATTTTTTGCACACATAAAGTTCTCAGCCCTCGTATAGAGGTGCAATTTCATTTCTGATTTTTGTAAATCCACAACAATTTCATGACACATGTATAAACACAACAAACTAATAATAACGGTAACATCTTGCACAGAGATGGGAAGTGCACTTTCTCTCAGAGGGTCATGGGCTGTTTCAGTGGCCGGAGCAGAGTCCCTTCGCCTACCACAGCCAGGCTGATTCTCTGCCACGCTGGCCACAGGGCGAGTTTTGCACTGACTTCACGAAATACAGAATCAAGCTGGCAGGCATAAAACAAAGTGGGCACTTGGGCTGTACACAAGAAGACCATACAACAGCAGGGAGCAGGAGTAAAGAAGAGTGGGGCAACCAATTAGCTCTAGCAGGACTTTAAATAGGAAGACTATTGTTACTCCTATGGGTATTTCATTTCTACTCTGACAAAAAGTGAAACTATC